>NC_091323.1:29756303-30021763 GCF_038502225.1 Cherax quadricarinatus | reverse complement strand
TATATATATATATATATATATATATATATATATATATATAGATATAGATATATATATATATATATATATATATATATATATATAGATATAGATATAGATATAGATATATATATATATATATATATATATATATATATATATATATATATATATATAGATATATGCATATATATATTTATATATAAAATATGGATATAGATATAGATATAGATATATATATATATATATATATATATATATATATATATATATATATATATATATATATATATATATATATATATATATATATATATGCTGGTCAAAGAAACACGGGTTAAATAGCAGTGGTGTAATAAAGGTGGATATGTTTTGTAGGTAGACGCTGTCTGGACCTCGACGCCATTGTGGAAGCTTCCAGCAAGTTACCTCGTCTCGACTCTTGTCTTAAATCATCGTCTGTAGTTCAAGATGGCTTATGCTGACAGCACGAATAGGTATGTTAGTAATTCAACAATTATTATTGAGGTGAGCGCTAATCCCGTAGTTGTCATGCATCGTCTCTTGGAATGTAATTATGTTCGACTCGCAATAAAAAGGCAGCTCAAATTCCTTGACAAAAAAATCAGTATTATACTAACTTGGATGTATATGTTTTGGTGGTGTGTGCTGCATATGCATGTCTGTCTTAGATGTGTGTGCTGTATAACCATGCCTGTCTTGGATGTGTGTTTCACTGTTAAAAGCCTTTTTAATTCCACCAATTTATTTGGTGCTCCAGGAAGAAACTCCTGAAAATGGAGGAGGTGGCCAAAATATCTGCTGAACATAACCTCTCGCCATATGCGATCCTCTCACTACACTCCATGCCGGGAACTGATATTTATCAAATTCTGGATAGCATTGAAGCGCCCAGAGAGCTAACTCTGCTGGTGAATACATTGAAGGTATGTGCTTCACACTTGTATTTTGTTTACACTGCTGAATTTATAAGGGTCATTCCATGTCAAGTAAGTAGACCAATTTTGAAAATCTCCCCCAACTGACCATCTCCAGTTTCGATAAAAATTTTCCTTGAAGGTTGGCATATATATATCAAACTAACTTTGGGAAAATTTTACTTCATGATATGCAATAGTAGTAATATCATGGCCCTCAGTGAAGAAAGGTGAAAATTGCACCGACTCGCAGGGCACAACAATGTTCAGGGTATTGCTGTGGCAGATCTCGAAGAGTAAAGTTGTGTAAGTAGACATGCCTATACAACTTTTTGAGCTTATTTCAAAAATTGAGGTCCTAAAACTTATATGCTTTTACTTTTTTTACGATATGAAGCCAAAGTAGGTAAAAAAAATTGTCACATACAATTGAATCTTAAATTCAGCTGCCTATATCTCTAAAAGAAAACATTATTTTAGTATGCCAGTATTATAGCCAGCTACCCAAGTGGACATCGTCACAATCCTAAAATATCAGACTCCAGACGTTCTTAGTTCCTGTGTTAATGGTACCTAAAAATGCCCTTTGCCATTTTGAAGATCAATAGCAAAAAAGCAAAAGAAACAAATTTTCTTAACAACACCATTAGAAAGAGTAGATTCTAAACGACAAGATATCTATTTTCTGGATAGGCGATTTGCCCTTGAAGGAAGAAAACAGGTCTTAAGGTGATTTTTGACTTGCACAATGTTATAGTGAAAATAGGCATTTTTCAATTGCTCTTGTTATAGAGCAGTAACAGTTAGAACCTCGTATTTAAGTATCCTTATACAATTTTCGTTGGCGATTTCAGAAATTATCTGAATTGATAGGGACCAATATTTATTTTGCAAATTAAGCTTTAAGTTGTCAAGAAAAGTGCCATGACAATTGTGACGGCAGATTTTGACCTTGCAGATTTTCGACAAAACATTAATGTGAGAAAATTTTGTGAAAGATACTGATTTTATGCAGTTGGATCGTACATTGTTGCATGTTTCATTATGATATATTTGAATAAACTATATTAAAAGACTGCTTTTTATTTTTCTAGCGTAACATTTACTTGTATATTTGAGTTGTAATATTTATGCCCAAATTTTATGTTTGATGTTTATTTCAACCGAATGAGTGAAAAACAAAAAAAAAAAAATTGTGGGCAGACGAAATAAAATTGCAGTTTATCAGGTATGAAAATGAAACAAACCCAGGGCACATGGATCCGTGAGCAGTTGGACTAGCTGGCAATTCAACTAAGTGCCATTCTATGAAATTCTATGCAAGGAAAATAGGCTTCAAGTTTTTCAAGGATTTTGAAGCTGAAGACCAAGAATTGTTAAGCAAGCTCTCAGGTTTGAAGTTCAATAAGGAATCAAGAATTTGTTTGCAACACAGAGCTTTTTTTTTTTCTTAACAAATGTATGAGCATGAGGAAAGATACTGCTGTAATCCATTTTCAAAGGAAAATCACAGTATTAAGAACAGTCTGAAACTGATCAACTGCGGATAAGCTGAAAAAAAATATTAAAAAGACATAAGGCCAGGGCAAAAATGGTGCGTATCATGCCAGAAATAAAAATTCATGCATAAACATCTATGACAAAAAATGGTGGATTGCAAATATTTGTGAAATTTCTGATGAGCAGCATGATGCGCTGGTCCAGCTCAGTTATTCTATTGGCCAGCACTAAGTGATACCTGCTGGGTTCCAGAAGGTCATATTATTTCCAATATGTCAGCAACATCAATGGGACAACAATACTGCCTGTTGCCAGCAGCCATGTCCAGCATTGATGAGAAATTTTCTGTTGCCATAAATTAAACAGCTCTGGCTTGGGAACCAGAAAGAAGCCCAAATTCAGGCTTGGGATCTTGTGGCAAAGAAACCTAGTTTGAGGTTTGGGATCCTGTGGCCAAGAAACCTCATTTGAGGCTTGGGAACCTGTGGCAAAGAAACCCAGTTCGAGGCTTTGGATTATGTGGAAAAGAGACCCATCACCCGTGGCTGTTATTGCATGGCTATCGGACTTGACCCCTAGGCGATGGGATTGCCAGTTTTTTAAAAATTGGTAGTGGCATAGGCACCATGGACCAATGCAATATTAATGTTTTGTCGAAAATCATCAAGGTCAATATCTGCCATCACAGCTATCACGACACTTGACAACTTTAAGCTTAATTTGCAAAATAAAAATCGGTCCCTATCAGTTAAGGTAATATCTGAATTCGCCACCGAAAATTGTATAATAACACCTAAACACATGGTTCTAGCTATTGTTGATCTATAACAACAGCAACTGAAAAATGCCTGGTTTTCATTATAATGTTGCGCAAGCCAAAAATCCCTTTTTTAAGGTCTGTTTTCTCCATTCAAGGGCAAAACACCTATCCAGAAAATAGATATCTTGTAGTTTAGAAACTGTTCTTTCTAATGAAGTTTTTAAAACAATTTGTTATGCTACTGTTTTTGCTATTGGTCTTCAAAAATGGCCTAAAATTCACTGTGAGGGCATTTTTAGGTACGATTAACACAGGAACTAAGAACGTTTGGAGTCTTCTATTTTAGGATTGTGACAATGTCCACTTGGGTAGCTGGCTACAATAATGTCATACTAAAATAATGTTTTCCTTTAGCGATATTGGCAGCTGAATTCAAGATTCAAATTTACGTGAGATTTTTTTTTTTTGACTACTTTGGCTTCATACTGTGAAAAAAAGTAAAAGCATGCAAGTTTTAGGACTGCGATTTTTGAAAACAGCTCCTAAAGTTGTATCGGCATGTCTACTTAAATTTTACTCTTCTAGATCTGCCACAGCAATAACCTGAACATTGCTGATTGTGCTTCGGGTTGGTGAGATTTTCACCTGTCTCCACTCTGAGGGCCATAGCATTACAAATATTGGATATGATGAAGTAAAACTTTCCCAAAGTTGGTATGACATGTATGCCAACCTTCATGAAAATTTTATTGAATTGGAGTTGATCAGGTGGGGACCCATGACCCATAAGCTAGGTGTTCTTATCCTACCTCAGCTTATTTCAAGGCCCATTCTTATCTAAGGTACTATATTATGAACTTTCAGGGTACTATCATTACTAATCAAATAGAGGAGCATTAATTGCACATGTGTCCTTTTACCTAAGAATAAAATAATTGTCCAACGTATCAGTGGTAAGATAAGTTTGATGTAATAAACTGCTTTGAAGTGTATGTATTAGTTTTTTTGAAATGCAGTTTTAATGGCAAAGGCTGCTATAGATTCTGTAAATTAGAAATACTGCATAGGGAAGGCCAAGTACAAATGTCTTCTCTGGAGAAGCAGTTGGGTGAAAAGAGTCCTTATAATTTTGATATATTTAATAATGAGAATCACTGAACCCATAGGGGTCATACGGGCCCTGGGTAATGGGAGTCAGTCAGATTTGATCCAAGGAAGGGAAGAACAATTCCAGTTCATTGGATCAATAGCTCCTCACCAGTAGAGCCCTTTTAAAATAGGAATAAGTTGAATTTATTAAATGAAAATTTTGTCCAGTTCTTCACAATTTTTTAATTTGTGATTCAAAACAGATTTCCAGAAATGATTTAAAAGAACGCCTATTGAAATACGATGCTCATGTAAACAAAGCGTCATGGTGCGGCGAGGTTCTAGTGGTTGACAAAGTCCCGAGAGGTTTTGAGCTGGAAGCTGTCACTGAGCATCATGCTAGATACTTCATACCACAGGTAGATAACTTACAACCTCTTTCACGTCTTAACTTTGCAGTGGGTCTGAGTCTAACCATGACCTTTGCATTACACCTTGACTCATGAAATCGTAATAACACCATTTTGAACCCTGGCGAGTGAGTCATAAAACTCCAGTGGCTTACGCAGTGGCCAAGGGTCACTCGCCATGGGTTCAGACCCTACCCGTTCTATTTTTTTTACATTATATATTTTTTATGAAAATGTGCTAAACCCATGAACGTCATAAAGCTGACCTCTGTAGGCACAGGCTCTGGACAACACATTGATATGCAGAGCTTAGTATATTCAGTTCCACATTTTTTAATTCAGTCGCACTTTAGTCTTCTGTTCTTATAATTATGGATGCGTATCTTTGAATTATAGTAAGAAACTCGCTTATTCATATTTACATCGGATATTTTACATGCAGTTAGTCTCAGCTCCATTACTTTTTTTTTTAGTTTGAGACGTGGACGAAGATGACCAGGATGCACAGTACAATAGCTGTTGCAGACTGGTATTCCTCACTTAAAACTGAAAGAGATGAGTCACCAGATCTTACTGGAAACCCATATGGACTCTCTGCAGTCACTTGGAAAATATGCTTAGAGACGTTCAACCCTTTTTCTCAGCAAGAAGATCCACCAACCCAGCAAGAGGATCCTCCAACCCAGCAAGAGGCCCCTCCAACCCAGCAAGAGGATCTTCCAACCCAGCAAGAGAATCCTCCAACCCAGCAAGAGGCCCCTCCAACCCAGCAAGAGGATTCTCCAACCCAGCAAGAGGATCCTCCAACCCAGCAAGAGGATCCTCCAACCCAGCAAGAGGCCCCTCCAACCCAGCAAGAGGATCCTCCAGCCCAGCAAGAGGATCCTCCAACTCACCAAGACAATCCTCCAGCTCAGCTGCTTGCAACTCGGCAGAAGGTAAAATCTGCCAGACCAGCTGTGGTTGCAAGCAAGCGACAAAAGTATTTCCCAGGTGCAAAGGCGCAGCATATTATATTACAAGAATTAATGCAGGGTGTGTATGCACCCAAAGATTTAATAAAAAAAGCCAGATCAGGGACACTAACGATGAAGGCGGAATTATATCTTAGAAGAATAAATAGAAACAGACAGTGGGTAAAATATAGAAATTTAATTAAAAGGATTGTACATGTTAGGTTTTTACAGTATCAGGAGGCGCAAGATTATTTGCTGAACTTGCAACACAATAGGGATGTGAGAATTCCAGAATATCCTGAATCAGCAGCTCCAAAACAATCTCCACCTTCCTCGCATCAAGGACCTGATAGTTACTGCATGTTCTATGGATGTCAGGTTAGTTATTCTGCAATTATTTTATTGCTAAGTCACCATACAAATAAATGGGTAGTCATTATTAATGTGGTAGTTTTCCTCCAAGGAATTGGAGCAACCCTCGCATTCCTCAACTCTACCTGATTACTCACCATCCTTCCTGTTTTCCAGGCCTTGAATGTGTTTCCAAAAATTTTATAATTCAAAACTATATGTACTCACCAGAAATGGATCTACATTTTCTTTCCTCTATCCTTCCCTATTCCATTTCCTTCCATTGCACTGTAACATTATTTGCCTCTTATTAAAGTTTGTGGGTGAGTCACCTGACATGAGGTTATTGTATGAACTAAATATCTGTTTTACTGGGAAGTTCTGAAGGTTTTTCTTTTGGTCATTATGCAAAATAATGTTATAAAATGTTTGTTAAATGGGGGATGCGTATACAAAAATGTCATCTCTTGGTGCACATTCTATGCTCAATTACATTTTACATTTAGGTGGCTTGTATATTGTTGGTAAAAACTATTCAAGTGAGAGTATACTAATTAAAAGTTTCTTCGCAGGGCCCTTCAGGAATGATTCCAGTCTTGGTCCTGGCACCTGAGGAGGGCGACTGTGTGTTGGATTTGTGCGCTGCTGCTGGGCACAACTCCATTCTCATAGGTCTGTCGTAAACCAATCTGTTTTTAACGTATACATCCTCATATTGGTAAGAATGCTCTTACCCTAGTGTAACCCTTCATTATCATTCACTAAATAACATAAAAACCTAGTCAAGAACTCTTTTTTTTTCAATTGTACTGTGGATATGCATTCATTTGCAAGGCCTCTTGAATTTTACAGGGATGTTGCTGAAGAACGAGGGAATGTTGGTAAGCAACCTCTTGGTAAAAGCGGACGAAACTACCCTGCAAAATAACCTCCATCGATGTGCAGTATCTTGTTCCATTGTAACACATTTTGATCTCCAAGACTTTCCCAAGGTAAGCTGTACGATCTCTTAAGGGTGTTAGAAAGGAGTGCATGGAGCCAGGTGGGTTTTAATATTTTTCTTACTGTTGGAGTGTGAACAGGATAACTTGTGAAGGGATTCAGGAAAACCGGTTATCCAGACTTGCGTCCTGGAGGTCGATGGGGCAGTAGAGGCATTCTGAAGGAGGGATGGGAATGGTGCAGTCAGAGGGTAATCTGATTATGATATCACACTTCTGGAAACACAGCATTTGAGTGAATGTGTTTTCTTTGGGTCACCCTGCCTTGGCAGGAGATACCATTAAGTTAAACAACAGGTTTGCTAAAGTGTATAATATTTATAGAGTATTTAGAGTAAGTGCATGCTACTCTGATTTGCCTTTTTAGTTTATTTTGCTTAGTATTTGTTTGCAGGTATCTTAACTGTTTTTAGTACTAATTTGTAACTTGTGGTTTCAACTTTGAGAATCATTTTATAGGATGCTTCTATACATTTTTACTTTACACATTTCCTTTGATTCAGATATCACACCATTATTACGTATTCCAATTTTGATTTGATGTATTCTATAAACAGGCTATTCTTGAAGGATATCACCTTGATGCCAAACACTACTGCAAGAACTGACTGTCAGACTAGAATTTTGTATTTCTAAAACATATTGAGTTTTTCTTAAAAGCTCGTATTTCTTTAATATATAATCATGGGAAAATGAAGCACCTGTAAAATTTCAGGCCATGGACAATTCCTTCAGTCACGTATTAGTGGATGCACCTTGCTCAGGCATAGGCAGCGTCACTAAGATTGAGAGGGAGAACTACAAGCCAAATGGTAAGGAAGAAATAAGGGAATGTTCGTCATTGCAAAAATTCCTCTTACTCAGGGGTATCGACTCCTTGAAGAGAGGCGGGTTTATCGTGTACTCCACCTCATCTCTTTTGGTAAGCTTAATGATTCTTTTATTAAACAACTGTTGGAGAAATAATTTTCAAGCCTGTTATACTGTATTTTACTATTTGTGCATTCATTTGTATCATTAAAACTATTTGAGTATGCGCTCCTGGAAGTGGGAACTACAATGCCTGCAGTTTAAAGGAAGGGTTTGGGATATTTGCTGTTTAGAGTGAATTGTCGTATCTGCGTGCCTCTGCAAAGAGTGAGAGTGTAAGTGATTTTTTTTTTTTTTTTTGGGGGGGGGGGTCACCCTGCATTGGTGAAAGACGACCAGCACGTTAAAAAAAAAGTGCAGTATTGCACTGTCTGTACCTTTGCTTTTTTCAACACGGCTGTCTTCCACCGAGGCAAGGTGACCCAAAAAAGAAACTTACACCATCATTCACACATAATTAATCATTGTCTTTGCAGAGGCACCCAGATACGACAGTTTAGATGTCACTCCAATCAGCCAATATCCTAAATCCCTCCTTTAAAGTGTAGGCATTGTACTTCCCACCTCCAGGACCCAAGTCCGGCTAACCGGTTTCCCTGAATCCCTTCACAAAATATTACCCTCCTCACACTCCAACATCTCGTCAAGTCCCAAAAATCATTCGTCTCCAATCACCCCTAACACGCTCACACATGCCTGCTGCTTGTCCAAGCCCCTTGCACACAAAACCTCTTTTACCCCCTCCCTCCCTTCTTTCCTAGGACGACCCCTACCCCTCCTCACCTCCACTACAGATTTATACAACCTCGAAGTCATTCTATTTTTCTCCACCCTCTCTAAATGACCAAACCACCTCAACAACCCCTCTTCAGCCCTCTGAATAATACTTTTAGTAACTCCACACCTCCTAATTTCCACAGTACGAATTCTCTGCATAATTACATCACACATTGCCCTTAGACACGACATCTCCACTGCCTCCAGCCTCCTCGCTGCGCCATTCACAACCCGTGCTTCACACCCATATAAGAGTGTTAGTACCACTATGCTCTTGTACATTCCCTTCTTTGCCTCCATGAATAAGGTTTTTTGTCTCCACAGATACCTCAGTACACCACTCACCTGTTTTTCTTAAATTCTATGGTTAACCTCGTCCTTCTTAAACCTATCTGCTGACAAATCTACCCCTAAATATCTGAACACGTTCACTTCTTCCATACTCCCCCCCCCTCCAAAGTAATATCTAATTTTTCTTTACCTAACTCGTTTGATGCCCTCATCACCTTAATCTTATCTATGTTCACTTTCAGGTTTTTTCCTTTACACACCCTCCCAAACTTATCAGCCAACCTTTGCAATTTCTCTTTAGACTCTCCCAAAAGCACAGTATCATCATTTTGTATTTGATTCCCCATAATTTAATCCCACCCCTCTCCCCAACGCCCTAACATTTACTTCTTTTACAACCCCCATTTGTAATTATGTTAAACAACTATAGTGACATTACACATCCCTGTCTAAGGCCTACTTTTACTGGAAAGTAATCTCCCCCTCTCCTGCACACGGTAACCTGAGCCTCACTATTCTCATAAAATCTCTTTACAGCATTTAGTAACTTATTACCTATTCCCTACACTTGCAACATCTACCTGGCGAGGGTAGAAACATTGGGCGTGTTTCTTTACACCGATTGTCTATATTCCACATCATGAAAATGGGTACCTGGGTGTTAGTCGACTGGTGTGGGTCGCATCCTGGAACAAAATTGACCTAATTTACCCGAAATGCTCTGCATAACAAGCGGTTTTCTATATAGATGTATGTCATTGCTGTCAGCTAGGCCTCTATACCTTGTACATGTACTTGTAGAAATAAAGATGATATGATATGATGATATTGCTCCCCTATCCAATGCCTTTTCTAAATCCATACATGCAGTGAAAACTTCCCTACCTTTATCTAAATATTGTTTACTTATATGCTTTAATGTAAACACTTGATGTACACATCCCCTACCCATTTCTAAAGCCTCCTTGTTCATCTACAATCCAGCTCTCCTCTTACCTTTAATTCTTTCAATAAAAACCCTACTATACACTTTACCAGGTATACTCAGTAAATTTATTCTATAATTTTTACAATCTCTTTTGTCCCCCTTCCCTCTATATGAAGGAACTGTACACGCTTTCTGCCAGTCCCTAGGTACCTTCCCCTCTTTCATACATTTATTGAATAAAAGTACCAATCACTCCAAAATTATATCCCCCCCTCCCCCGCTTTTAACATTTCATTGGTGATCCCATCAGTTCCAGTTGCATTACCCCCTTTCATTTTTCTTAATTAATGCCTTTGGCACCTATCGCACACTCACATCCCTCTATTCTTCACTCCTACAAGGATTTTATATTATATTCCCAAAAGGGATTTATATTAAATCAGTGACCATTTACTTTATTAATAAAAGACTGCTGAAGTCATTATAGTTATACAACATTGAAATCTGGACAAATTAAAAAATATCCCGGTCATTCATTCATTTTATCTCCTTATCCCTTCCACATAAATGTAATCCAGCTTCATAACAAGAGATTAAAGATCAGAAGTGAAAGTCATCCAAGCTAGTGTACCTGTCTGTGAGCTAACGTATACGCTGACAAACTAAATGTAATGCTACCTTTGAAAGATATTTACATTTTGTTCAAACTAAGCTTAAGTTCAGGTAAACCCTTTGTTAAAATCAGTTAGGTTTTTACTCTGCGAATAATTCAATCCTGAACTATTGGCAGTGTTTGTTCACATTGAACTCTTTTTCAATGCCAATATTTATGGTCTCTACTCAAAGGATGTAGTGTCTTTTTTCCCCAAAGGTGGATGAGAATGAAGAGGTGGTGCAGCATGCTCTGGAAAATAGAAATGTGATAATTGTTCCAGTATTTCTGCCATTTGGTGAACCTGGATTGCAAAACTACAGAAACATGCAGTGAGTATGGCTTCATCATTTCTTGCAGTTTTAGCTTTTCTACCAATAAGAGTGGATTAGGCGCCATTATTTTTATTGTATTTTTCTGTGTACCTGTCAAAAAATATGCATTACTTTATATATTTTGGAATAATTTCATTGTTTCATGATTTTCCTAAGTTTTGCTTGAAGCTAAATAAAGTTTACACAAAAATAATATTTGTATCGTGAAACCCATAATATTGTACTGTAAAATAATTTTTTTGCTGTGTAGCTAATAAAAATTGTATTATTCTAAGGTTTCATGAAAGCATGAACATGTGTGTTCGAGTTTACTCTCACGAGCACAATATCCAGGGATTCTTCATTGCCAAGATGAAACTGCTTGAGGAAAGTGAAGTAAAATTTTGACTGGCTGTATTTTATAGTGTGCTGGGAGACTGTGTTGAACATTGTGGAAACTAAGAAAACTTGCATGATTCTCACAGATACTACAAATGAAACTATTAGAAGAAAACATAAAAAGGAAAATCAGTTTTTAAATATTCCAAGTGAATGACATAATTTTATTTTTAAAAAAGATTAGTGTCAGATTTTATATGAAATTCGTTGAAACCATTGAAGATGTTGGACTATTTAGCCATTGGTCCCGTGAAACTCAGTTTTATTCAGTTTCTAGACTATTTTTTTTTTCAGATTTGAATTTATTTTGCTGCACTATAATCTGGTTAATATTGATATAAGGTAATGACCAAAATCAAAGAAGCACTGGAATTTCTTCATTGGTTGCCCTTCAGTAAAAGCGTTGGATAATTGATTTCTGTGAATATGGAACCCTGCAAATTTGTGCAGTAAAGATATACTCTAACTGATTTGGAACACCACTGGGCATTTATGTATATCAAATAATTTTTGTTTGAATTGTTATCCATATTCGCATTAGTTCACTAAGTTTTAAGGAATATACAATACTTTTTATCTTGTACAATCTTTCTTTCTCTCCATATTTTATTATTTATATTGTTTTAATTAGCTCTGAGTATGTTCTTTATTATTTAACCCACTAACATATAGCATTGGGTATAAATGCTGTATTGTATACTACGAATGACATTTTTCACAAACAACAAAAGTGGCTTTTGACCTACAGTGCAGGGAGGTTTGCAGGAATTGAAAGACATGCCAGGTATGCAGAACCCACTAATGGAAGTCGTACCCAAGAGTTGGGCCACTTCTATTGTCTCATAAAGTTTCACTGTCTCTCTGGAACATGGTATTATATAGCGCGGTTGTTTTTAGGAAGGGTGCCTTGGCGCTGGTGAAAACTGAGATGGATCAGTGAGCGTACAAGGTCACCACTACCTCGGTGGTAGACGGGCTGGTGTCTTAAAAAATTCCTTGATGTGCTTGCTTTATTTGCCAAGCTTTACAACTCTCCAATATTTAATGTAGACTCGTTGATTATTTGACTGACAACAATTTGCTACGTTAGATGTAACTCCCTCTCTACACTTACCTTTGTTGATCCTTTCTTCCCCCCTCATAGGTTCCTTGATGCTGGTGAGAGGCTCTTGATCTAGGGAACTGGATCTGTGCTCCAATCCCCTGAATGCCTACCATCTTTACTCCACAGGCGCTGTATTATCCCTACGGGTTTAGCGCTCTTTCATAATATCCTCTCCTCTACCTCTCCCTATACCATCTCTTTTTATCTTTGCATGTAGCTCTGAATGACGGTTAAGTTCTACAGTTTTACTTTTCTCTAATTTGTTTATATGTGCTGACCCTGCCCCTCAAGGAAGGTTCCTTGATGTTGGTGAGGGGCTCTTGATTTAGGGAATTGGATCTGTGCTCCAGTTCCCCGAATTAAGCCTGAATGCCTTCCACATCCCCCCCAGGCGCTGTATAATCCTCCGGGTTTAGCGCTTCCCCCTTGATTATAATAATAATAATGTGCTGACCCTGTTTGTACCAACAATTCACTTTATGCAACATAAATTCACTTATGTTAACACTAAAGCCCATTTAATTTTTTTAATCTCCCTAAATATCAATCTAAAATAGTTTATACTGACAGTTATAAAACCTGAATATGTTGGTGATTGGCTCTTGATCCAAGAAATCGGACTTATCCTTCCCTTCCCACCCTATGTAATACATGACCCCTATGGGTATAGCGCTTTTTCCTGATTAAAATAAAAAATAAAGATAAGAATAGAAATCAGAAAGAACACATATTTACACTTGAGGAATTCAATGAGCATATTTTGCTTAGCGCTTCTCCTGATTAAATATAATATGCCCTTGGAAATATAAACACAAATGCAGTATAATGTGATCCTTTATTGACAACGTTTCACAAACACAGTGGGCTTTTTCAAGTCACACACGGATCTACCTGGGGTTGGAAGGTACGAGAGTATTTATAGTCATGTTCAGAATGTTGAGGTCAGGTGGAGAATGCTGCATCTGATGATCTACCGGGTGGGGTTGTAGAGTCTTGGGTAGCTTGGCAGGGGTATTGGAGAAGTTGTAAACCTTCTGCAGTGTTCTATGTTCTTATGTGGGATAGCGATGAAGAAGTTTCTTGGCGAGTGGTTCAGCTATGTTATAGAAGCCATTGTTCTGGTTGAAATTGTTGGTTATAGAGATAAGCGATGATTCCAGGATTCTTCTGTATTGAGTGTTGTCTTCTGTGGCTATAAGTCTTGAGTTTCTGTAGTTAATTAAATGGTTGTGTGAATTGCGATGTTGTACACAGGCATTCCTTGTATCGTCAGTCCTGCTTGCATATTGGTGTTCTGAAATGCGTGTTTGGAGGTCTCTTGATGTTTCGCCCACATATAATTTGTTGCAGTCATTACAAGGGATTATGTATACCCCTGCAGAGGATGGAGGCTTGTCCTGTCTACTACTGGTGATGTCCTTGATGGTCGTGGTTGTGGAGGTAGATACTTGGAATGATGTTTTGGCAAAGATGTTGGAAACCTGTTTGGCAATGGAGTTGTTGGGGAGGACTATGTATCTCTTCTCGGCAGTGTCTTCTCTGGGTGTGTTGAAGATGTTTAATGCCCGCCGTCTGCAGTCTCTGATGAAGTGACGAGGATAGTGGAGTTTAGAAAATGCTTGTTCAATTATAGTGCATTCTTCCTCAAGGAACTCATTGCTGCAGATTCTGAGTGCACGTAGGAAGAAGCCTATAATCACACCACGTTTGGTTTTGGTGTCGTGGTGAGAGTAGAAGTGGAGAAGATCGTTTTGGTTGGTGGGTTTTCGATAGACTTTAAAACGAAGTTCGTGGTCAGCTTTGCAGAGCAGAACATCAAGGAAAGGAAGAGTGTTGTCGACTTCTTCTTCAAGTGTGAACTGGATTGAAGGCTCGACCTGGTTGAGCTTGTCTTGGAGAGCTTGAACGTTGAAGCGTTTAGGAGTTATGAGGAGAATGTCGTCAACATAACGGAGCCAGGTGACAGACGAAGGAATAATGGTGGAGAAACGTTCGGCTTCTAGATGTTCCATGTATAAGTTCGCCAGGACTGCACTGAGTGGCGAACCCATGGGTAGTCCAAAAGTCTGCTGAAAGAGGTGATTTTCGAAGGAAAAACACGTAAAGCCAACACATAGTTCAACAAGGTCGATGAAATCGCTGGCTGGAATGGGAAGATCAAGTGAATCGTCAATTTTCCTGCGCAAGAGATCGATGGCTTGTGTAGTAGGTACTTTGGTGAATAGGGAAGTCACGTCAAGGCTGGAAAGTTTCTTGTTCCTGATGTTGATGTTGCGAATGCGATTGAGAAGATCACCCGAGTGTTTAAGATGTGCTGGACTGATAGTGCCCAAGAGTTTAGAGAGGTGTTTGGCGAGAATTCCTGAGAGCTTGTGGGGAGCACTGCCTATTGCCGAGGATATGGGCCTCAGTGGGATACCAGGCACTATAATTGAACAAGCATTTTCTAAACTCCACTATCCTCGTCACTTCATCAGAGACTGCAGACGGCGGGCATTAAACATCTTCAACACACCCAGAGAAGACACTGCCGAGAAGAGATACATAGTCCTCCCCAACAACTCCATTGCCAAACAGGTTTCCAACATCTTTGTCAAAACATCATTCCAAGTATCTACCTCCACAACCACGACCATCAAGGACATCACCAGTAGTAGACAGGACAAGCCTCCATCCTCTGCAGGGGTATACATAATCCCTTGTAATGACTGCAACAAATTATATGTGGGCGAAACATCAAGAGACCTCCAAACACGCATTTCAGAACACCAATATGCAAGCAGGACTGACGATACAAGGAATGCCTGTGTACAACATCGCAATTCACACAACCATTTAATTAACTACAGAAACTCAAGACTTATAGCCACAGAAGACAACACTCAATACAGAAGAATCCTGGAATCATCGCTTATCTCTATAACCAACAATTTCAACCAGAACAATGGCTTCTATAACATAGCTGAACCACTCGCCAAGAAACTTCTTCATCGCTATCCCACATAAGAACATAGAACACTGCAGAAGGTCTACAACTTCTCCAATACCCCTGCCAAGCTACCCAAGACTCTACAACCCCACCCGGTAGATCATCAGATGCAGCATTCTCCACCTGACCTCAACATTCTGAACTATAAATACTCCCGTACCTTCCAACCCCAGGTAGATCCGTGTGTGACTTGAAAAAGCCCACTGTGTGGGTGAAACGTTGTCAATAAAGGATCACATTATACTGCATTTGTGTTTATATTTCCATTGTGTCGGTATTTTATACCATTTATTTCCATAATATGCCCTTCAATGGCGAATTTCGTATAGTTTTCAATTGCTGTTCCTGAAACTTTACTTCAAGGGGTTCATTGTCGCAGCGAAGAAGTCTTAATATGAGGAACTTCCTGCTGTTGGCCTAAAGAGTATTAGTAGGGACACCTCCCCTCATGGTAGGTTTTTTCATGCTGCTGAGGGCTCATGATCTAACGAATTGGACTTGTACTCTCCTTCCATGGACTGAACTTGATTGACTTCTATTCCCAGGGTGCTCTCTGACCCCCAGTGGGTTCAACCCTTGCCCTTAAATGAAATATCACATGACTCTTGATCTGAAAAATTGGACTGCCTCTCCCCATCCTCAGTTCGAATCTGAATACTCTCCCCCCTCAACCTTTCATTATCTTTTGGGGATATTTACCCCTCTTATGAGATCTTGCTACTAGACAAAAAGAAAAAGAATGACTACTGGCTCTATTCTAACGTAAATCCAGTCGATGGTTCTGTGGTGGTTGGGTAAGTCACCCAACTCGAAAACCAAATCATCTTAGGCTTAGTGTATGATGGAACATCAGGTGGACAACTGATGGACTTCTGATGTTGAAAATACTACCAGAGGTTGAAGGCAGGTTCAAGAATGGTAACTGTAGATTTTGTGTGTGTGTGTACTCACCTATTTGTGGTTGCAGAGGTCGAGACTCAGCTCCTGGTCCCGCCTCTTCACTGATCGCTACTAGGCCATCTCTCTCCCTGTTCTATGAGCTTTATCATACCTCGTCTTAAAGCTATGCATGGTTCCTGCCTCCACTACATCACTTGCCAGACTATTCCACTTCCTCACAACTCTATAACTGAAAAAATACTTCCTAACATCCCTTTCAGACTCATCTAGGTCTTCAACTTCCAATTGTGACCCTTTGTTTCTGTGTTCCATCTCTGAAACATCCTTTCTCTGTCCACCTTATCCATTCCTCGCAATATTTTGTATGTCGTTATCATGTCTCCCCTAACCCTCCTGTTCTTCAGTCATCATTTGTTGTCAGGCCGATTTCCCTTAACCTTTCTTCGTAGGACATTACCCTTAGCTCTGGAACTAGCCTTGTTGCAAACCTTTGTACTTTTCTATTTTTTTTGATGTGCTTCACCAGGTGTGGGTTCCAAACTGGTTCTGCATACTCCAGTAAGGGCCTGACGTACACGCTGTACAATGTCTTGGACGATTCCTTACTGAGGTAACGCTATTCTCAGGTTTGCCAGGCGCCCATATGCTGCAGCAGTTATCTGGTTGATGTGTGCTTCAGGAGACGTGCTCGGTATTATACTCACCCCAAGATCTTTCTCCTTGAGTGAGGTATGCAGTCTTTCGCCACCTAGCCTATACTCTGTCTGCGGTCTTCTTTGCCCTTCCCCGATCTTCATGACTTTGCATTTGGCAGGGTTAAATTCGAGGAGCCAGTTGCTGGACCACGTATCCAGCCTGTCCAGGTTTCTTTGTAATCCTGCCTGATCCTCGTCTGATTGTGTGTGTGTGTGTGTGTGTGTGCGTGTGTGTACTCACCTATTTGTACTCACCTATTTGTGGTTGCAGGGGTCGAGTCCTAGCTCCTGGCCCCGCCTCTTCACCGGTTGCTACTAGGCCCTCTCTCTCCCCGCTCCATGAGCTTTATCAAACCTCGTCTTAAAACTGTGTATGGTTCCTGCCTCCACTACGTCATTTTCTAGGCTATTCCACTGCCTTACAACTCTATGACTGAAGAAATACTTCCTACTATCTCTCTGACTCATTTGTGTCTTCAACTTCCAATTGTGGCCTCTTGTTTCTGTGTCCCCTCCCTGGAACATCCTGTCTTTGTCCACCTTGTCTATTCCACGCAGTATTTTATATGTCGTTATCATGTCTCCCCTGACCCTCCTGTCCTCCAGTGTCGTCAGGCCGATTTCCCTTAATCTTTCTTCATAGGACATTCCCCTTAGCTCTGGAACTAACCTTGTCGCAAACCTTTGTACTTTCTCTAATTTCTTGACGTGCTTTATCAAGTGCGGGTTCCAAACAGGTGCTGCATATTCCAGTATGGGCCTGACATACACGGTGTACAGTGTCTTGAATGATTCCTTACTAAGGTATCGGAATGCTGTTCTCAGGTTTGCCAGGCGCCCATATGCTGCAGCAGTTATCTGATTGATGTGTGCTTCCGGAGACATGCTCGGTGTTATACTCACCCCAAGATCTTTCTCCTTGAGTGAGGTTTGCAGTCTTTGGCCACCTAGCCTATACTCTGTCTGTGGTCTTCTGTGCCCTTCCCCTATCTTCATGACTTTGCATTTGGCAGGATTAAATTCGAGAAGCCATTTGCTGGACCAGGTGTCCAGTCTGTCCAGGTCTCTTTGAAGTCCTGCCTGGTCCTCATCAGATTTAATTCTCCTCATTAACTTCACATCATCTGCAAACAGGGACACTTCTGAGTCTAACCCTTCCGTCATGTCGTTCACATATACCAAAAATAGCACTGGTCCTAGGACCGACCCCTGTGGGACCCCGCTCGTCACAGGTGCCCACTGTGATACATCATTACGTACCATGACTCGTTGTTGCCTCCCTGTCAGGTATTCTCTGATCCATTGCAGTGCCCTTCCTGTTATATGCGCCTGATGCTCTAGCTTCTGCACTAATCTCTTGTGAGGAACTGTGTCAAAGGCCTTCTTGCAGTCCAAGAAGATGCAATCAACCCACCCCTCTCTCTCTTGTCTTACTTCTGTTATTTTATCATAAAACTCCAGAAGGTCTGTGACACAGGATTTGCCTTCCGTGAATCCGTGCTGGTTGGCATTTATACTCCTGTTCCGTTCCAGGTGCTCCACCACTCTCCTCCTGATAATCTTCTCCATAATTTTGTGTGTGTGTGTGTGTGTGTGTAATGATGTGTCTTCTAGTTGAATACGCAAGCACCGGAGTTCTGCTCACGCTGCCTGCCCTTAGGTGGGAACTTAAGAAATTAGGCCTTAGGCCAACTCTCCTAGCGGGAGGTATGTGAAACAGGTGGGTAGATATACTGTACTCACCTATTTGTGGTTGCAGGGGTCGATTCATAGCTCCTGGCCCCGCCTCTTCACTGATTGCTACTAGGTCCTCTCTCTCCCTGCTCCATGAGCTTTATCATACATGTATGTGTGTGTGTGTGTGAAGGCAATCATCTCTACAATCAATATGTACATGGGCAAAGGCCTGTCATGTGTACAGTTGTGCTCAGTTATGAGTACAGTCATGTGTATTATAGTGTGTACAGTCACGTGTACAAGAGTGTGTAATGTGTTCAGTCACGTGTACAAGAGTGTGTAATGTGTACAGTCACGTGTACAAGAGTGTGTGATGTGTACAATCACGTGCACAATAGTATGTACAAGAGTGTAAAAGTGTGTGTACAGTCATATGTACAATAATGTGTATAGTCATGTGCACAATCATGCCCGTAGGTTACCTGTAGTTACTTGTGGGGGTCACCTTCCCCGCGGCCCAGACCTAGACCAGGTCTCCCACCTGCTGACCTGATCCACCAAACTATTGCTGCCCGCCTCCTATAGCCCTACGTATGCACCATGGCAAGGATGGTGAGGAACAGGCTTAAGGAACTTAATTCTTGAACACAGCTAGAGTCTGTTAGTAATTTCCCCCATGTGCGAAGAGAGTGTATTCAACAGTCTTGGGCCCCATATTGTGTTCTCTCTTAGTGTACCCATCGCGCCCCTGCCAGGTTTCTTGCTCTTTATGCGGAGTAATTTTAAAATCTTCCAAGTATCGATTATGATGTATCTTTCGCGCCTACGATACGAGAAATAAAGTTCAAGGGACTTCAAGCATTCCCAGTATGCAGGTACTTGACTTATTTTTTATGGGCAGTGAAAGTGCTCTGTACGTTTTCCGTTTCTGCAAATATTTCGTGCCTTGAAGGGGACCGTTAGTACAGAGCAATATTCCAGCCTAGAGTGATCAGGTGACTGACCAGCATTATCCTTGGATCAATATCTCTTGTTCTGAATGTTCTGGTTATCCAGCCTATCATTTTTCCTTGTAGATACGATAGTATTAGTATTGTGATCCATGAAAGTAGGATCCTCTGACATTGTCACTCCTTAGTCTCACATTAAACCTCTCTATTGAATGATTAGAGTTCGTCTTGTACTCCGTTTCAGCCATCATGCCCTCAATTCTTCTATAGCGTAATAACGGAAATTTGTCCTCGTTCATCATCATATTGTTAACTGAGGCCCACTGGAAGACTTGATTTATATCCTCTTGAAGATTCGCTGTGTCTTCGAGGGACGCAACTCAAAGATTCTGGTATAATCAGCAACAGATATTTGGCACTATGATTTATGTCCCCGTCTATGTCTGATATAAAAATGAGAAACAGAAGTGGAGCGAGTACCGTGCCTTGAGCAACTGAACTTTTCACTGTGGAAGGCTCCGACTTCACTCTATTTACTACTACTATACTCTGGGTTCTACTTAAGTTAACTATCCCTCCACTCACTCTTCCGGTTTTTCATTTTGAACGCATTTTGTGCGCTTTCACACCATTTGTCGCACTTGTCGAAGGCTTTTGCAGTCAGTATACACTACATCAGCATTTTGCTTGTCTTCCAGTGCATCCAAGACCATGTCGTAATGGTTTAGCAACTGTGAAAGGCAGGAGAGACCTGGTCCAACTCAGGTTGCCCCGGATTGTGGAATTATTTTCACGTATAGTCATCTTGTATGTAGTCATATGTACAATTATATGTACAGTCATATGTTCAGTGATTTTTTACAGTAACGTATACAGTCATGCGTACGTATTGTAATGCGTACAGTCATGTGTACATAATTTATATCAGATATAAGAGAATGAACACGTGACATCATTAAGATAAAGATACATGAAAATCCATCCATCTGGTCTAGTACACCGAGAGAGAGAGAAAGACATCACCGCGTATGAGTTTACATACATGCTTCACTGCGCATATTATCCGTCTATATGCGTCATTGCATGTATCTGTTTAAAGATGCATAACTACACTTATTATGCATGCGTGACCGTCCATATTATCCATCCATACATGCGTGACTGCACATATTATCCAACCATACATGCGCGAGTGCGCATGTATGCGCTGTAGGCAGGAAAGGAGGCTGGTGTCTGGTTAAGTCATCAGTTCAACATAATACCAAAGGTCAAGTATACCCCGTCCCGCCCTACATATGTGCTATACCCTCCCTACATATATGTAATACCCGCTCTACATATGTACTATACACGCCCTACCTATGTGCTTATTCACCTCAACCAATCAGAGACGAGTATACATTTCGTTTTAGCCAATAGGAGACTACCTCACATAAGCATCTGGAAGGCTGATCAAGTCAGTAAGTTTATTCAGGTACAAGTACATATAAATACAGTTACATACATTATCATACATAGCCGCATATGTTTAGATTACCTAGGATAACCCCAAAAAACAGTCAAAGTGACTTATTTCCATTGGGATCCTTGTAATATCTTACTATTTAAACCTTAAAAATTAAAACAGCTAAGTAGAGTTTTAAAAAATGAAAGATTCGTGTCACTGAATTTCAGTGAGAAGAGTGAGTATATTTTTTCTTGAAAGAAAGATATATGATGTGACGGAAGAGGTAATATAGATAACAGCTGAGATTATTTAAAGAATGTAAGACAATGGTTGATGGTTGAAGCTGGTGTTGTGGCTATTGTGAACTCTGATCTCATATTGAGTGGTATTTAAGGTGAAACTCTGAGATAAAAGAGATGAAACACTGTGGAACAGATGAAACTGAGTTGAAACTAAGATAAAATTGAGCTGAAACTTAGAGAAACTGAGTTAAAACTCTTAGGTGAAACTGAGATGAAACGCAGAGGAGCTCTGAAAATATTCATGTGCACTGAGGGTCTACTAAACACGCTTATTAAGACTATAAAGCTCTACAAATTGAAACATGACTTGATAAAGCTCTATACGGTGAAACATGACTTGCTAAAGAGATACGCAATGAAACATGACTTGATAAAGCTCTCATAGTGAAACATGACTTGAGCTCTACACAGAGCTATATATAACTTGATGAGGTACTACGCAGTGAAGCATGACTTGGTTAACCTCTACACAGAGCGGTATGTGACTTATGGGACAATATTACTTTACACAGCGTGAAACGATGTTTCAATAAACACTGGAACAATAGACAGTCGTTCAGCATCATACTGTGTGGACGACATGAAAATTAACATGACAGCTACCTCAGTAGAGGTGACGGGGAAGTGGTCAGGGGATATAAACAAAACCTTCCACTGGGCGGTAGATTAAGTAAGTAAGTTTATTCAGGTATACACAAATACAGTTACATAGAATTATCATACATAGCAGCATATGTGTAGAGAACCTAGGATAACCCAAAAAAGTCAGACAGAGTGACTTATTTCCATTGGGGTCCTTTAACATGCTTTTCAATGGGGACAAATTCCCAACTCCTCAGATAAGAAAAACTTGAGGAATTAAAATACGGGAACATTATACAAGGCATAGGAGGGTCACCACTGAGAAAGAATAGAACATGTGAAAGACCTGGGTATAATATTAGCTGACCTATCTTTTAAAGCAAATGCTACGAAGGCCAGGATAATGACAGGGTGGATAAGAACTTGTGATCTGTTGCTTGGAGTGCTTCTCAGTGCTGACAGCACCGTTCAGAGCAGGTGAGATAGCAGAGATCGTTTATTGCTCACACAGAACAATAAACCATTTAAACTACTGGGGACGCCTAAAAACAAAAAAAAAAATGGAAATGTCTTCTCTGGATAGGCCATATAAATATGCTATAATATACGAATGGGAAATATTGGAGGGTCAAGTTCCAAGTCTTCACACTACCATAAGAAATATGTGAAAAATGTGTGAGGAAGTGTAAAATAAGTCCAGTGAAAAGCATGGTGCTCTAGGACCAATAAGAGAACACTAACACTATGTCAACATCTATGGTCCTACAATATTCAACCTGGTACCAACAGATATCAGAAATATTGCCAGAATATGTGCAGAAGTTTTGCAGAGGAAACTGGATCACTACCTCCACCCAATGTTAGATAACCAGGCTTCGGACATGTGACCTAGCGGGCCACCAACAGCAACAACCTGATTGACCAGTCAGTCAACAGGAATGCCTGACCCGAGACCAGACCGCGAGTAGGAAAACTCTGGGAACAGGTCACAAGTAAATCACAGGTAAATCAAGTAAGTACCGTGTGTCTTGACATTAGCTTAGATATTTACCTGTCATAGCCTAGTGGCTGAACTCTGCAACAGTCTCTGGGATTGTATGCAAAGTGGATGCATGACGTCTGCAAGATAGATGTGTTGCAGAGACCAGGTGAGACAATTGTATGTAGAGGGCAGTGTAGCCTTGTGGTTGTAGTCATGATGGTTGTGAGGGTGGTAGTGATGGTGGTAGTGGTAGAGGTGGTGGAGTGGGACGGACAGTCTCACAAGCACCCAGTAAGGGTGTGGAACGGACCATCAAAGGAATACCACCCTAATCCCCACCTACGACAGAGGTTATAATCTCCTCGTCAGCTGGGCGATCCTGTGATATACATAACAAGGCTGGGGCATATCACCCTTACTAGCCCCGGGCATAAGGCCGGTCATGAGGCTGGGTAACAAGAGAGACCAACGGGCAGAGACCAAGGGACCGCCGCCGTACAGAGAAGGGGTTCGGGTCGCCGGATCGGCCGCCCGGGTCCGATTAGAGGCGGGGTCAGTGAACGGCGGAACGTGAGCAAAATATCCAATGTTCTGAGACGCAACTGAACGTGGCCTTCCCGTCAGCTGACCTCTACTGCTGCTGGTACTGCTGCTGTTGCTATTATTATTGCTGTTGTTGCTACTGCTGTTACTGCTACTGCTGCTGTTGCTACTCTTAGTTTTACTATCGCATAACCGCTGCTGCTCTCCTCAGTGTTGTTGTTGCCTTGTTGCTGCTGCTGCTACAGATGCTGATGCTGTTACTGTTGTGGCTTGTATTACTGTTGTTTTTGTTGTTGGTGGGGCTGCTGTTTCTTCTGTTGCTGGTGTTGATGTTATAGCTGCAACTGTTGCTGTTATTGTTGCTGATGTTGTTCTTTTACTACTGGTGTTCTTGCTTTTGTTGATACTGTTATTGTTACTGCTGCTGATCCTCCTCCACTCTTCTCAAGCTATAACGAGGAGCTATATTCAGAAACTACAGCCAGGAGCTATATTCAGAAACTACAGCCAGGAGCTATATTCAGAAACTACAGCCAGGAGCTATATTCAGAAACTACAGCCAGGAGTTATATTCAGAAACTACAGCCAGGAGCTATATTCAGAAACTACAGCCAGGAGTTATATTCAGAAACTACAGCCAGGAGCTATATTCAGAAACTACAGCCAGGAGCTATATTCAGAAACTACAGCCAGGAGTTATATTCAGAAACTACAGCCAGGAGTTATATTCAGAAACTACAGCCAGGAGTTATATTCAGAAACTACAGCCAGGAGCTATATTCAGAAACTACAGCCAGGAGCTATATTCAGAAACTACAGCCAGGAGCTATATTCAGAAACTACAGCCAGGAGCTATATTCAGAAACTACAGCCAGGAGCTATATTCAGAAACTACAGCCAGGAGCTATATTCAGAAACTACAGCCAGGAGTTATATTCAGAAACTACAGCCAGGAGCTATATTCAGAAACTACAGCCAGGAGCTATATTCAGAAACTACAGCCAGGAGCTATATTCAGAAACTACAGCCAGGAGCTATATTCAGAAACTACAGCCAGGAGTTATATTCAGAAACTACAGCCAGGAGTTATATTCAGAAACTACAGCCAGGAGTTATATTCAGAAGCAGAGTTGCCTCTGTACTCCGGTACAGACCAGAATATTAACCTGACTACTCCTGGATTCAGCACAGCGCTGCACTACAACTGTAGCTTACAAAAGACAACAACGGAGGGGAGGTGCTGAACGCCCTTATAACCCACAATATAACATCATAACTCACGTTACAGCCCACGATATATCGTTATAACCCACGTATGACTCACGTTATAACCTATGTTATAACCTACGTTATAACCCATGATATAACCCACGTTATAACCTACTTTATAACTCACGCTATAACAGGTTAACCCCTCAAGGAAGGTTCCTTGATGTTGGTGAGGGGCTCTTGATTTAGGGAATTGGATCTGTGCTCCAGTTCCCCGAATTAAGCCTGAATGCCTTCCACATCCCCCCCCAGGCGCTGTATAATCCTCCGGGTTTAGCGCTTCCCCCTTGATTATAATAATAATATAACAGGTTAAAACCTACGTTTGGCCCGTGTGTTGATAGGCACCAACAGCCTGATAGATCAGGCCAGCAACCCGGAGGCCTGGTCTGGGACCAAGCCTTGGATGGGGGCTGTGACCTCTCGGAAGCGCCTAAAGGTAACCTGAGGTAACCCAAATTTTAGGAAGGGAATGTTAGCTGTGTCACGCACCAGGTGCACAGGCAGGTGATTCTGACAGTGCCAGCTCTCTATCTTGAGGCACTCGTCTTGCATTGGACGTGTGCCACTCAAAACCACTTTTCTGCGTGTCATTTTAACCAGTCAGGTGCATGTTAGCCATTACTTGCTAGGATGAGTGTACTATTCTGGTACGGGGTGAGCTAATAAGGTGCTTAGGTAGTTTGATATTACCGCGAGTATATAGCTCCAGTCTTCATGCTTGTACTTCATACCACTACGGCACTCTTCACCCTTTCCAAGGCTGAGGGACTGATTACCTCATCTTTTGTATATAGTTCTAGTGTCTTCCAATTATGTCCTTGAATTTGTATTGATAAAGCCATTGGATGGCGAAACGTCTACAATGAAGATACCCAGATGTTGCACACCTGTTTAATTCTTCATCTTGTCGGTATTGTATACTATACACACAGAACATTATCATGAGCAGCCTGAGAGAGGTGAACCATGCATCAGGAAGAACATCAGACCGTCAGACCTCTTATAGACTCCTGGATAGGCTGTAGGTTCTCATGTTTACTCTCTCAAAATTCTAGTCACTATTAGGTTTAATCTGTCCCTGAATTCTGTACAATGTGTAAATACCTTGTACATAGGTACTAGTGGCGGGAATATGCATTAAATTAAAGATATATACATTTTTATAAGAGTTATTCCCGTTTCTTGATTGTTATTTTGACTGCGCTAAAAGCTGGTACATAGCACAGCCTAGTAATGCACAGCTCTTGAAGAATAATTGTGTTCGTGATGTAAGACGATGTTTAGGACTATCCTGGATTACTGTAAGGTCCAGGGGTGACTAAAATGTCGTCTAATGTTTTGTGGGTTAGTGGTGAATTCTTCTAGCTAGGGTAATACTTATTCGTGATAGACAGCCTCAAGGCGCAGGCTTGAGTAAGATGCTTGTCAGCCACTTTGCTACCTCAACTCTGCAATCAGTCAGTCACTGAGGTTGTAACTCGTCAATCACCGGTGTTATAAACCGTCAACTCTCTGCAATCCATCAATCACCATGCTGCAACATTGTGAGCTTTATCATCAACTCTACTGCTCTCACTGAAAGCTGGAACATGTGGTAAGCATACGAAACTGGGTGAGTGGGTGGATGGGTGAAAGTATGGGTGGGGGTGGGTGGTTGGTATTCAAGCGTGGGTGGATGTTTGGGTGTGTGGCAGGTAGGTAAGCATGGGTGGGTAGGTATTTGGGCGGGTGGGTTTCAGGAATGCAAGTTTATGGGTACTGGTGAGTGAGCGAGATGGTGCTGGTGGGTACTTATGTTCTTATAGCTAAGCAAAACAGAGCTCGAAGTAACGGATTCAAGTTGGACAAATTTAGATTTAGAAAGGATATGGGAATGCACTGGTTTAGCAATAAAATCTCGGATGAGCGGAACAAACTCCCTGGCAGCATCAACGAAACAAGAACTTCGGATAGTTTTATAAACAGAATGGACAGATACATGAGTGGCTGAGAGTTAGACATGCCTAGCATGGGCCAGGAGGGTGACTGCAGTTCTGTTTTTACCTATATTAAACTCATAAGAACACAACTGAGGGGAACTGCAGCAGGTCTACTTGGCAGATCTTTCTCAAATCCAGCGCTTCTTACCCATTTGCTAGATACAACGGAATTTAGTGTTGTATTTCCCAACGTTGTTGTAGCCGTTGGTTAACCTGTTTACCACAACGGTTTTGTGAATGAATCTGAGCCGTTCATGCAGCTACTTGGTGGTTGCCTCTAGCTGAGTTCTCATTCCCAACTGTGTGACCTGGCTCCTGATGGTGTTACCTCACCTGACCTGTGAACCTGTCTTGATCTGACCAGTAAACTTGTCTTGATCCGAGGGAGGCGGGAAAAGAGTGGGTGCTGGAGGGACCTGTCTGGCGAGTACAAAAATGACTAGGAAAGTGTGGTACAAGGGTGTGGTCGTCAGGTCCCCACGGTGACCTGATCTCCAGGACTGCAGGTCCATGATCAGGAGAGCGCCGAACAAGGCGTGGTCTCCATATTCCTCGACACAGGTCTTCAGCACCTGAATTAACTTACACTGTACCTCCAGTCCAGTCCAGACCTGGAATGTGCCTCACTACCTCACTCCACCCATCCCCCACCCACAGGTATCTCTTATGGTGTCAGAGGTGGGTTTGTTGAACATTGGCTCCTCTACCCTGGTAATGTTTAGTCTTGGCCTGAGGGAAGATGTTTGTTAAACATTGGACTCCTGGTTCCACAACCAGAGGTTTCATGCGTCAGTAAATATGCAAGAGGCTCCTGACGCGGGTCTTAGACACATAATCACCTGCCCAGTCATCAAGCATTTGCTGGTGTACCTGTTACCTGTAATAGCTTCTGAGGGAGGGGTCACCGTCCCCACAGCCTAGTTCAAGACCAGACCTCCCTGGTTGCTAGCCTGATCGATCAGCCTGTTCGTGCCCGCTGCTCACAGTCCAAAGTATGCAACACAGCCCAGCTAATCAGAAAATGACTTGATGAACTTATTAAGGTTCCTCTTGAAGACAACCAGGGGGTTGGTGATAATTTCTTTAGTGCATGAAGGGAGAGTGTTGAAGTTTTCGGCCGCATCGCGCCTCTGCTTTTCAACAGAGGAATTCTGCACCATCTACCAAGTCTCTTGCTTTTGTATGGAGTAATTTTAGTGTGCACGTTTAGGACCAGTCCCTGTAGAATCTTCCAAGAGTATATTATGATGTATCTTTCGCGCCTACGATACGAGAAATAAAATTCAAGGGACTTCAAGCATTCCCTGTAGTTCAAGTGCTTGACTTATTTTTTATGGGCAGTGAAAGTTCTCTGTACGTTTTCCGTTTCTGCAAACATCTCCTGCCTTGAAGGGAACCGTTAGTATAAAGCAATATTCCAGCCTAGAGTGATCAGGTGATTGAACAGCATTGTCCTTGGATCAGCATCTCTTGTTCTGAATGTTCTGGTTATCCAGCTTATCATTTTTCCTTGTAGATACGATAGTAACAGTATTGTGATCAATGAAAGTAGGAGCCTCTGACATTGTCACTCCTGAGTCTCTCACATTGAACTTCTCTCTATACATAGGTCAATGTGAGACAATACAGCCATTATTATCTCAAACACTACCAAACAGGTGCATACACTGTACTAAAGTACGCATGAAAAACAGAAAAGGCACCTTATGTAAAATGTGTAAGGGGTGGGTGCATGATGGATGTATGTACAATTATAGCAACGGTGCCAGAATTCATTTTGTGTAACAAATGCACTTTGGCACAGTTACCCTTTAGCAGTGATGACATTGATTTACCTAATTTTAATACAAATGACCCATTGCCATATATTGATGATTATGATTGTTTTATGAAAACAGGCCTTCACTTTATTCATGTCAATGCAAGATCACTTCTTCCTAAATTGGCAGAGATTAGGATTCTAGCTAACAAAATTAGGGCGGCAGTTATAACCATCTCTGAATCTTGGTTGGATGATACGGTGACTGACGACGAGGTCAAAATAGATGGTTACAATATAAAACGCTTAGATAGGAACAGAAAGGGTGGTGGAGTATGTGCCTACATTAGAAATGACTTAGCTTACAACCCAAGACCTGATTTAAATAACAATAAACTGGAGATTCTATGGTTTGAAGTGCTGCTTCCTAAGACCAAACCCATCTTAGTAGGAACTAGTTACCGCCCTCCTACCCAGGACCAGTTCTTAGAAGACTTTTCCAGAGTCTTGTCCGGAATTGAAAACAATTGCGAGACAATAATACTGGGCGACTTCAATATCTATTTTCAGCAGCAAAATAACGGGCTATGCAAAAGGTATAAGCAAATTCTAGGATTAAATAGTTACACTCAACTAATTAATACTCCATCCCGGATCACACAGTTCTCAGCCACCCTAATTGACCACATACTTTGTAACCGCTCTGAGAACATAAGTCAGTCAGGCGTCATTACCACAGGTCTTAGTGATCATTTCATCATTTACTGCACCAGGAAAATCACTAGGGATAGGATAGGCCTACACAGGACAATAAAAATGAGGTCAACTAGAAACTACAGTAAAGAAACACTGGTAAATAGGCTACACAATTGTGACTGGTCAGAGATAACAAGTTGCACGGACGTAAACGATGCCTGGGAAAAATTCAAAACAATGTTCACTACCATCCTTGATAATATTGCACCAGTTAAAGAGGTTAGGATTAAGCGAAGAACTGAACCCTGGATGAATACTGAGATATTAGATAATATGAAATTCAGAGACCAGCTGCTAAAAAGATTTAAAGCAAACAGACAGGATATTGCAGCACTAAATGAATTCCAAAGGGTGAGGAACAGAGTACAGAGACTTATAAAAGGAGCAAAGGCAAAGCACTACTGCTCAAAAATTGAAGAGTATAAGCATAACCCCAGAAAGCTCTGGCAACAACTAAAACAGTAGATAGGTCTAACATAGTACTCACTATCGATAATGAGGTATGCCACGAAACATCTAAGGTGGCAAATTGCTTTAATTCATACTACACATTTGTTGCATCAACACTAGTAAGTAAACTACCAGCTGCATCAAATACCTTTAACACAGACTCTGATAAGTTTCAAACATACTATACCAATAAAGGGGTAACCCCAAACAGTTGTCAACTAGTAAGTGTATCTCATGACTTTATTCAAAAAGAACTAAGCAGGTTAAACCCAACTAAGAGCACAGGCCCTGATAACATCCCGTCTAAGTTCCTAAAAGATGGTGCTTCTGAACTGTCAATCCCTATTGCTCACATAATAAATCTATCAATCACCATTAATACCGTACCGGAGGGGTTCAAGGAGGCCAGAGTTACTCCTATCTTCAAGAAAAATAGTAGGTCTGATGTAAGCAACTATAGGCCTGTTAGTATACTCAGTATAATATCTAAAATTCTAGAGAGGGCGGTGTATTCTCAAGTAGTTAAGTACCTTAATGACAACAACATTCTCCATAGCTATCAATCGGGCTTTAGAAGATCCTACTCAACCGACACCTCCCTTATTAATCTGATGGATTACCTGAGAACTGAAATGTCAAAGGGGAACCTCATAGGTATGGTAACCTTAGACCTGCAAAAGGCCTTCGATACTGTCAACCACAATATATTATGTAATAAACTTCAAGCTATCGGTATAGGTTCTGTAGACTGGTTTAAGTCCTACCTTAGCAACAGGAGACAAATAGTCAAAATCAACAAAACAGAATCAGAACCCCTGCCGATAACATGTGGAGTTCCCCAAGGTAGTATTCTGGGTCCCTTATTATTCTTATGTTATGTCAATGATATGCCTATCAGTGTCAAGTGCAAACTCCTACTGTATGCAGATGACAGTGCTCTGTTAGTGTCAGGTAAAGACCCACAAGATATTGCTAATGTTTTAACACTGGAACTGGAGTCCTGCAGCAAATGGTTAGTAGACAACAAACTATCATTACACCTAGGGAAAACTGAAGCCATTCTCTTTGGCACGAAACATAAACAGAGAAAGGTAAATAATTTTAATGTTCAATGTAATGGGGAGCCCATCACTTTGGTTTCATCAGCAAAATATTTGGGAATCCCCTTTGACCCATGCATGTCAGGAGAATTGATAGGGAACAGTGTAGTAAAGAAAGCGAATGCCAGACTGAAGTTCCTGTATAGACAAGCACAGAGTCTACCTACTGAGGCTCGCAGGACCCTATGTCTAGCCCTTATACAATGCCATATGGATTACGCTTGCTCTTCATGGTACTCTGCCTTGACAAAAAAACTGAAAGATAGACTGCAAATCACCCAGAACAAAATCGTAAGATTCATCCTGGGGCTGGGACCAAGAGAACATATAGGCCAGGATGAATTACAGCAGTTGGATATGCTGAATGTTGAAGACAGAGTAAAACAACTGAAGCTAAATCATGTTTATAAAATTGCTCACAAACAATGTCCAGAATATCTTGCTGTCAATTTTGTCAAGGTTGGGAACCAAAGCAATCATAGTACTAGGGGGAGAGAGCACAACTTTGTAGTACCCACAGTCAGTGGCCAGGCTTCAAACACCTTTTATTGTACAGCAATAAAGGAATGGAACAGACTGCCCGCACATGTCAAAGCCAGTTATAGCATGAACCAGTTCAAGAAGAGTGCCAAAAGGTGTCTGATGAATGTAGCTACAGAACGGGAGGGGAATGATTTTCTATTTTTTAGCTAACATACGTGTAAATTTTACCTTATTCCTAGTAATGACCCTCGTATTGTAGATAGTCTTAATGACCTTGGTGTAGTAGATAGTCTTTTTAGTATGATAATAAGATGTTATCTTCATTGTAGAATAATAAGAAAATATTATAACCTTTATATTATAATAATAAGGTAAAAGGACCCCAATGGAAATAAGTCACTCTGTCTGACTTTTTTGGGTTATCCCAGGTTCTCTACACATATGCTGCTATGTATGATAATTCTATGTAACTGTATTTGTGTATACCTGAATAAACTTACTTACTTACTTACTTATTGAATAATTAGAGTTTGTCTTGTACTCCCTTTCACCCATTATGTCTTAAATTCTTCCATGACGTAATAACGGAAATTTGTCCTCGTCCAACATCATATTGTTATCTGAGGCCAACTGGAAGACTTGATTTATGTCCTCTTGAAGATTCGCTGTGTCTTTGAGGGTCTTCTGGTATAATCAGCAACAGATGTTACGGTACTATGATTTATGTCCCTGTCTATGTCTGATATAAGAATGAGAAACAGAAGTGGAGCGAGTATCGTGCCTTGAGCAACAGAACTTTTCACTGTGGCAGCCTCCCACTTCACTCTACCTACTATTACTGCTGCGGCCTTTCCAGAATATTATTCAGACAAGTGTACTAACATCCAGGGACCTACTTACTGAGGCTAGGAGAACAGTATACTAACATTCAAGAAACCTACTTACTGAGGCTGGATGGCCAGTGTATTGACACTCAGGTACTGTACCTACTTAATGAGGCTAGGTGAACAGCGTACTAACATCCAGGTACCTACTTACTACTAGGTGAGGGTTGTGGAAGGGGTGGGACAGGTCCTACACCGTGATATTTATTGCCCTGCCCCCCTTCCCCTCCTCCGTGTCAGCGTAGACAGCAGCCTCCAGGTCAGCTGTACATTATAGATGCTGACATTTTCCTGACGATCACTGCTACTCTGGTCATCTCTGCTGACATTTATCCCCCCTCCTCTCCCCCGTCTTGTCCCCCAAGCTGACCTTCCCCCTCTCGCTCCAACCCTCCTCCTTGCTGACATTCCCCCAAAGGGAGGGGCGAGTAGGGGTAAAAGGAGGACAAGTGGGGGCCATGGGAGGGAGGAGTGGAGGACTGGTGGGAGCCGTGGGAGGGGAGGACTGTTGGGAGCCGTGGGAGGGGAGGAGAGGACTGGTGGGGGGGGCGTGGAAGGGGAGGGGAAGCCTTGTGGGGGGCCGTGGGAGGGGAGGAGGGGAGGACTGGTGGGGGGCCGTGGGAGGGAAGGAGGGGAAGACTGGTGGGGGGCCGTGGGAGGGGAGAACTGGTGGGGGGCCGTGGGAGGGGAGAACTCGTGGGGGGCCGTGGGAGGGGAGAACTGGTGGGGGGCCGTGGGAGGGGAGAACTGGTGGGGGGCCGTGGGAGGGGAGAACTGGTGGGGGCCGTGGGAGGGGAGAACTGGTGGGGGGCCGTGGGAGGGGAGAACTGGTGGGGGGCCGTGGGAGGGGAGAACTGGTGGGGGGCCGTGGGAGGGGAGAACTGGTGGGGGGCCGTGGGAGGGGAGGAGAGGAGGGATAATTCAGCTCACGCAAATAAATAAGACATGCACCACTTAAGTATTTTTATTACTGAAACGTTTCGTCTGCGTAGCAGGCTTCTTCAGTCAAATATAGAACTGTTTTCAGACACTTGAAGACATGTAGATGTTTTGAAGTGTTCAGTCCCTTATCCTTGATAATATTTGTTCAGTTCCGTAACTATAATCACTCAGGCGCATGAAATAATGATTATCACTAAAGTAGAAACATGATGATCATCACTGAAGCAAAGACATGGGACTTTATATAAGGGTCTCGTAGCTCGGTTGCTAGTGCACTCAGCTCACAGTGTCCGTGGTTCGATCCCCGGTACGGGTGGCAACATTGGGCGTGTTTCCTTACACCTGCTATCCCTGTTCACCTAGCAGCAAGTAGGTACCTGGGTGTTAGTTGACTGGTGTGGTTGCATTCTGGGGACAAGATTAACCTAAGTCCTCGAAATACTTTGCATAATCAGGGGTTTTCTATATAGTATGCCAGTTATGTCAACTAGGCCTATATTAATTGTATCATATAATTGAAATAAATATTATTATTATTATTATTAGAGAGTAAAGTGTTCCCGGGTTCAGGTGTGGCAAGGGAGGGTCCTGTGTTCCCGGGTTCAGGTGTGGCAAGGGAGGGTCCTGTGTTCCCGGGTTCAGGTGTGGCAAGGGAGGGTCCTGTGTTCCCGGGTTCAGGTGTGGCAAGGGAGGGTCCTGTGTTCCCGGGTTCAGGTGTGGCAAGGGAGGGTCCTGTGTTCCCGGGTTCAGGTGTGGCAAGGGAGGGTCCTGTGTTCCTGGGTTCAGGTGTGGCAAGGGAGGGTCCTGTGTTCCCGGGTTCAGGTGTGGCAAGGGAGGGTCCTGTGTTCCCGGGTTCAGGTGTGGCAAGGGAGGGTCCTGTGTTCCCGGGTTCAGGTGTGGCAAGGGAGGGTCCTGTGTTCCCGGGTTCAGGTGTGGCAAGGGAGGGTCCTGTGTTCCCGGGTTCAGGTGTGGCAAGGGAGGGTCCTGTGTTCCCGGGTTCAGGTGTGGCAAGGGAGGGTCCTGTGTTCCCGGGTTCAGGTGTGGCAAGGGAGGGTCCTGTGTTCCCGGGTTCAGGTGTGGCAAGGGAGGGTCCTGTGTTCCCGGGTTCAGGTGTGGCAAGGGAGGGTCCTGTGTTCCCGGGTTCAGGTGTGGCAAGGGAGGGTCCTGTGTTCCCGGGTTCAGGTGTGGCAAGGGAGGGTCCTGTGTTCCTGGGTTCAGGTGTGGCAAGGGAGGGTCCTGTGTTCCCGGGTTCAGGTGTGGCAAGGGAGGGTCCTACGTGTCTTCTGGTGTATCAGCTATAATCGTTGCAGACGTCCTGTAGTGGTGGCACAGCACGTCTTCTCAAGTGTACACAAATATGTAAGTCATCTCAACACACTCGTCTGCTATCTTCCCCCTCACAAGAAGCTCGTAGGGAGTAGCAGAGGTGCTGCTGCAGGAGTCAGGTGTTCTCACTGGTCTCGGGATTTAAATTATCAAAAACTCGACTCCCGTGGAGTCATCCTGGGCACTCCAGCCTCACCCAAGCGCCTGCTGAAGTAGAATTTTGGTTGCTTAATGAGGTTTAAAGCCTACTGACTACACTAGCGTCATTAGGACTGTGCGTAACCTTTAATTCCTAAAATAAGAATCAAAATAAACTCTCAATATATATAGTCTCAGAGAATATAACCTGTGTGGAGTAGAAGCAAATAGCCATTTATTTATTTATTTATTTATTTAAAAATTTGAGCACACATACAGAGGTACAAAAAATACAGATAAGAGCAGCATGCCAAAGCCACTTATACTATGCATAGCATTACGGGCTGGCTTAAAATTAACTTAAGATGAACTAAGCAATGATGACATCAGTGATAAAACTTTAATGTAAACAGATTACTATAAAGCACAAGTGAGTATTACAAAGACAGGTCATATGGTTGTATGCATTGTTGTACATTCAGTAGAATGGAGTATTCTGTTAGGTAGTGTATTTAAAAAATAATAAAGTTAGATTGGGTTTTAGGTTTAACATTTATGTGATATAATTGTGAGAAACATTTAAGATATACAATTTATAAGGTTCAGTTATTCAGTATTTATTTGGTTTTGGGTGAGTAAGTGATCTTTGAGAAGAGACTTGAATTTATAAACAGGTAGTGTTTCTTTTATATTTACAGGTAATGAGTTCCAGATTTTAGGGCCTTTTATGTGCATTGAGTTTTTGTATAGTGTGAGATGGACACGAGGAACATCAAAGAGTGATCTGTGCCTTGTGTTATGGTCATGTGTTCTGTTGAGGTTGGCAAGGAGATGTTTGAGGGGAGGGTTAATATCAGAGTTAAGTGTTCTATGTATGTAATAGGTGCAGTAATAAGTATGAATGTTTTGTATGGTGAGTAGGTTTAGTGTATTGAATATTGGTGGAGTGTGCTGCCTATAGTGAGAATTTGTTATCATTCTAACTGCAGCCTTTTGTTGGGTAATTAGTGGTCTGAGATGGTTACTTGTTGTTGAGCCCCATGCACAAATTCCATAGGTGAGATAGGGGCCAGGAGGGCTGACTGTGGAGCATAGTACCGTATCTTCGATAGTATGCCTACAGTCTTGGAAATTTTCTTAGAAATTTGTTGTATATGTGTATGAAATTTGAGTCTATTATCAAGGTGGATTCCTAAGAATTTTCCCTCTGTTAGCTTTGTGATAGGTGATCCGTTTATCATTATGTTAAGAGGGACATCTGTAGCTCTGTTACCAAACTGAATGAAGTAGGTTTTGTCAATGTTTAGTGTAAGTTTGTTAGTCCTCATCCAGGTAGATATTTTCTGTAATTCGGTATTTACAGTATTGGCTAGCGTGATTGGGCTCGGGTGGGAGAAGACGTATGTAGTGTCATCTGCAAATTGGATCAGAAATGAGTTGAGGTGACTAGTGTCACAAAAGGCGGACTCCATTACCAAGCCTACTAGCTCATGCTAGTTTTTTTCACGCATAAGAACAAGCCAATTGTAGAGCGATAAAGTTTTAGAAGACGTCCTCTGTACTAAGATACTGTGGTGTTACTACGACAAACAAATATCGGTAATGATCTTTGCCTAGAATATTTTCACAATAAAGATACCCAAGTATTGCCTATGTGTCTTATTCATCTACTTGTCAGTATTGTTTACCTTATTAGAACGACATATTCACTGTGTATATCAGTTACTTGTTTTCAAGAAGCACAAGTCTGGACGAGCTTTCCAGCCTTGGTTGTTGTTCCTTCGAGGTCTTCACTGAAGACGTTGGTTGACGCAGCAGCAGTGTGTCTTAGTATAACGCAGGAAAGACACAGGTGCAGAACACGGAACAAGCTTTCACACAGGTACAGACTACACGAGTACGGACTCCACAGGTACGAAATCCCACAGGTACGGAATCCCCATACGGAATTCACAGGTAAGAAATCCGCACACATACCAGTGTAAATCCCGTAGTGGATCTTAATCATCCCCAAATGTTATCACACGATTTCTTTATCGTTTGGAGACAGTTATCGCGGCAGTTATCAGTTTCTCTGTTTTGTTCTTAGCACACTAGCTATAGCAATTATCATAATTTACTTCATCACTGGTTATCGCATTTAAAACACACCTTGTTGCAAATGTGACATTTGTTTGACATTTTGGATTTCGTTCCAACAGAAAAGTTGAAAGAGAATGATTTACATGAATTGGGAGACTAAAGAGCAAAGCTGAAGAGAGTTGCAGAGATCTTCTATGTTGCACACACGCGCGCACGCACGCTGCTTGGGGTATGTGTATATATCCAGAGTTACTTATATCAGTGTATATACACCCAAAATTTCGTATGTTTGTTTATACGTCAAACTGTCTATACCCCAGTTTATATACACAGAGAATTTCATATATCAGCATCTGTACAGTGAGAGGTGTAGGTAGAAGGTGTAATGATACGATAGTGTGTATGACAGGACACAAGTGAAGCGTTCCTCACCAACTAGCCGGATACCTAACGAAAAGGCTATCTTTAAGTTGTGCTCGTCTTAATCCTCAACTTGTCAGTATTTTATACCATTTCCAACATGAAGAATATCTTGTCTGTTGAGTCTTGTGATATTTATGACCAGAATGTCATCGACATATCTAAGCCATAACTGTATTAGGAATGATACCTCGACAACCTTCAGTCAGTTTTCCATAAAGATGTTAGTCAGGACTGCACTTCGCAGACTTCCCATAGATAAGCCACAGCAATGCGTGAAAAACTTATTTCCATATCTGAAGCAGCTGAAATTAATGCACAGGTCGACGAATGTTATAAAGTCATGGTGGGGCAGAGGTAAGCTAATGTCATCTTTAAGTTTAAGTTTAAGTATATCAATAATGGCATCCATGGAGACATTAGTGAAGAGTAAAGTGACATCAAATGAAGCCACATGTTCCTTGTATTAATATTACCGACAATATGCTAAGTAAAAGGACACAAATGCAACTAATGTGACATTTCACTGCTACCCAAACCATAGCTTTTGTAAACTTTCTCATGTACCAGTTGACTTTTCCACCACATATGTAACTACTGCTACTACCTCTACTTGTACTACACCTCACTCAAAGCCTATATATACCTTCTGTGTCCATACATTGTTTGCAACGGCTTGACAAAGCTCCCGGAGAGCGAAACGTTGCCACAATAAAATGTCACATTAGTTGCATTTGTGTCCTTTTACTTAACATATGTTCCTTCTTAATGTCGAGGTTCTTGATGCTGGCAAGGCGTCCCTGGAGTGCTTAAGACACATATGCATCAGTTGGGTATCTTAATTGATGAAACGTTTCGCCTATGCATTAGGCGTACTCAGCCAACTACAAAGGGAACAGCAGTAGTGAAATAAAGATGATGTAATCAGTCCATCAACCTTGGAGAAAAAGTATTTGAGGTGGTCAGTCCCTCAGCCTGCCTGAGGGACTAATCTCACGAAATCGTAATGACACGATTGCAAACAAACCATACCACGGACGGGGTTAGAACCCGCGATCAGAGAGTCGGTCTGGAGTTTTAAGACTCTCTGATCGCGGGTTCTAACCCCGCCCGTGGTATGGTTTGAGGAATTGATCCTTAATCCTTAAGATATTCTTCGTACAACGTCAGACCTGCAATCGAATTCACTCTTGAACTAGAAAACGAAGACAAACTATATTTCTTTTGTTCTTCTATGCAGGTTACCCAACAAAGACAATTTCCTTCAGAGTCTACAGATAACTGATAAATAAAGAGGACCCTACTCACTGCTACTCACACCGAGACGGCATGGTTATTAAGCTTTTCCTAAGAGCTTTTCGTACCTCCAGTCTCGAATTCTTAGAAGAATTCCAGTACACTACCCATGCCTTTCTACCATTACACTTCCCTATTTTACAAGAACAAACATTACACATAGCTATCATGGCCACCAGACCCTTACAAGAATAAACATTGCATATAGCTACATGGCCACGACCCTTACAAGAAGAAACACTGTTCGTAGGTACCATGGCCACCAGACTCTTACAAGAAGAAACATTGTTCTTAGGTACCATGGCCACCAGACTCTTACAAGAAGAAACATTGTTCGTAGGTACCATGGCCGTGTCTTCCATCAGATACCTGACCAGGAAGAAAGATCCCTATACAAACTCAACACTAAAACAGTAAGATCTATGTTGGAGAAACAAGGAGGAATCTTTTCATAAGGGTCCGAGAACATAGAAATACGTGACTCAACCCCTGCAACCACAAGTACGTGAGTACACACACAAACACACACACACACACACACATACATACATACATACACACACACACACACACACACACACACACACACACACACACACACACACACACACACACACATACACAGGGGGCCAGAGACTACAAACCTCACTCAAGGAAAAAGATCTTGGGGTGAGTATAACACCAGGCACATCTGAAGCTAACATAAATCAAATAACTGCTGCAGCATATGGGCGCCTAGCAAACCTCAAAACAGCATTCCGACATCTTAATAAGGAATACTTCAGGACCCTGTACACCGTGTATGTTAGGCCCATATTGGAGTATGCGGCACCAGTTTGGAACCCACACCTAGTCAAGCACGTAAAGAAACTAGAGAAAGTGCAAAGGTTTGCAGCAAGACTAGTCCCAGAGCTAAGGGGTATGTCCTTCGAGGAGAGGTTAAGGGAAATCGACCTGACGACACTGGAGGACAGGAGAGATAGGGGGGACATGATAACGACATACAAAATACCACGTGGAATAGATAAGGTAGACAGAGACATGTTGTTCCAGAGAGGGGACACAGAAGCAAGGGGTCACAATTGGAAGCTGAAGACTCAGACGAGTCATAGGGATGTTAGGAAGCATTTCTTCAGTCATAGAGTCGTCAGGAAGTGGAATAGCCTAACAAGTGATGTTATGGAGGCAGGAACCATACATAGCTTTAAGACGAGGTATGACAAAGCTTTGGAAGCAGAGAGAGAGAGAGAGGACCTAGTAGAGATCAGTGAAGAGACGGGACCAGGAGCTGTGTATCAACCCCTACAACCACAATTAGGTGAGTACACACACACACACACACACACACACACACACACACACACACACACACACACACACACACACACACACACACACACACACACACACTCACAGACACAGACACAGACACACACAGACACAGACACACACACACACACACACGCACACACACACGAGTATGCAGCACCTGTTTGGAACCCACATTTGATCAAGCACGTCAAGAAATCAGAGAAAGTGCAAAGGTTTGCGACAAGGTTAGTTCCAGAGCTAAGGGGAATGTCCTAGGAAGAAAGGTTAAGGGAAATCGGCCTGACAACACTGGAGGACAGGAGGGTTGGAAGAGACATGATTTCAACATACAAAATACTGCGTGGAATAGGCAAGGTGGACAGAGACAGCATGTTCCAGAGAGGGGACACAGAAACAAGGGGTCACAATTGGAAGCTGAAGACTCAGACGAGTCATAGGGATGTTAGGAAGCATTTCTTCAGTCATAGAGTCGTCAGGAAGTGGAATAGCCTAACAAGTGATGTTATGGAGGCAGGAACCATACATAGCTTTAAGACGAGGTATGACAAAGCTTTGGAAGCAGAGAGAGAGAGAGAGAGGACCTAGTAGAGATCAGTGAAGAGACGGGACCAGGAGCTGTGTATCAACCCCTACAACCACAATTAGGTGAGTACACACACACACACACACACACACACACACACACACACACACACACACACACACACACACACACACTCACAGACACAGACACAGATACACACAGACACAGACACACACACACACACACGCACACACACACGAGTATGCAGCACCTGTTTGGAACCCACATTTGATCAAGCACGTCAAGAAATCAGAGAAAGTGCAAAGGTTTGCGACAAGGTTAGTTCCAGAGCTAAGGGGAATGTCCTAGGAAGAAAGGTTAAGGGAAATCGGCCTGACAACACTGGAGGACAGGAGGGTTGGAAGAGACATGATTTCAACATACAAAATACTGCGTGGAATAGGCAAGGTGGACAGAGACAGCATGTTCCAGAGAGGGGACACAGAAACAAGGGGTCACAATTGGAAGTTGAAGACCCAGATGAGTCAAAGGGATGTTAGGAAATATTTCTTCAGTCAGAGAGTAGTCAGGAAGCGGAATAGCCTAGCTAGTGAGGTAATGGAGGCAGGAACCATACATAGCTTTAAGATGAGGTATGATAAAGCACATGGAGCAGGGAGAGAGAGGACCTAGTAGCACTCAGTAAAGAGGCAGGGCCAGGAGCTGAGTTTCGACCCCTGCAACCACAATCAGGTGAGTACAATTAGGTGAGTACATACACGTATAAGGTGTGTAGTAGTGAATGTGGAAGGTTCCATCACTGTTAGTGAAAGTGGTAGTTATGCTCTGGTGACTCATCCGTCCTTATGTCTGGTACCCACTCAGGTTATTGTGGTGGTGATGATGATAGTGATGAGGATAGTAGTGGTGGTGGTGATGATAGTGGTGATGAGGATAGTAGTGGTGATGGTGGTGAGGATGACAGTGGTGATGAGGATAGTAGTGGTGATGGTGGTGAGGATAGTGGTGGTGGTGGTGATGATGACAGTGGTGATGAGGATAGTAGTGGTGGTGGTGGTGAGGATGATAGTGGTGATGAGGATAGTAGTGGTGGTGGTGAGGATAGTAGTGGTGGTGGTGAGGATGACAGTGGTGATGAGGATAGTAGTGGTGATGGTGGTGAGGATAGTGGTGGTGGTGGTGATGATGACAGTGGTGATGAGGATAGTAGTGGTGGTGGTGGTGAGGATGATAGTGGTGATGAGGATAGTAGTGGTGGTGGTGAGGATGATAGTGGTTATGAGGATAGTAGTAGTGGTGGTGATGAGAATAGTAGTGGTGGTGGTGAGGATAGTAGTGGTGGTTGTGAGGGTAGTATGGTGAGGATAGTAGTGGTGGTGGTGATGAGGAGAGTAGTGATGGTGATGAGGATAGTAGTGGTGGTGGTGAGGATAGTAGTGGTGGTGGTGAGGATAGTAGTGGTGGTGGTGATGATGATAGTAGTGGTGGTGATGAGGATAGCAGTGGTGGTGGTGGTGGTGAGGATATTAGTGGTGGTGGTGAGGATAGTAGTGGTGATGAGGATAGTAGTGGTGGTGATGAGTATAGTAGTGGTGGTGATGAGGATAGTAGTGATGGTGGTGAGGATAGTAGAGGTGGTGATGAGGTTAGTAGTGGTAGTGATGAGGATAGTAGCGGTGGTGGTGAGGATAGTAGTGGTGATGAGGATAGTAGTGGTGGTGACGAGTATAGTAGCGGTGGTGATGAGGATAGTAGTGATGGTGGTGAGGATAGTAGTGGTGTGATGAGGATAGTAGTGGTGGTGATGAGGATAGTGGTGGTGATGAGGATAGCAGTGGTGGTGATGAGGATAGCAGTGGTGGTGATGAGGATAGTAGTGATGGTGGTGAGGATAGTAGAGGTGGTGATGAGGTTAGTAGTGGTAGTGATGAGGATAGTAGCGGTGGTGGTGAGGATAGTAGTGGTGATGAGGATAGTAGTGGTGGTGACGAGTATAGTAGCGGTGGTGATGAGGATAGTAGTGATGGTGGTGAGGATAGTAGTGGTGTGATGAGGATAGTAGTGGTGGTGATGAGGATAGTGGTGGTGATGAGGATAGCAGTGGTGGTGATGAGGATAGCAGTGGTGGTGATGAGGATAGTAGTGGTGGTGATGAGGATAGTAGTGGTGGTGATGAGGATAGCAGTGGTGGTGATGAGGATAGTGGTGGTGATGAGGATAGAAGTGGTGGTGATGAGGATAGCAGTGGTGGTGATGAGGATAGTGGTGGTGATGAGGATAGCAGTGGTGGTGATGATTATAGCAGTGGTGGTGATGAGGATAATAGTGGTGGTGGTGATGAGGATATCAATGGTGGTGATGAGGATAGAAGTGGTGTTGATGAGGATAGTAGTGGTGGTGATGAGGATAGCAGTGGTGGTGATGAGGATAGTAGTGGTGGTGATGAGGATAGTAGTGGTGGTGATGAGGATAGCAGTGGTGGTGATGAGGATAGTAGTGGTGGTGATGAGGATAGTAGTGGTGGTGATGAGGATAGTGGTGGTGATGAGGATAGTGGTGGTGATGAGGATAGCAGTGGTGGTGATGATTATAGCAGTGGTGGTGATGAGGATAGTAGTGGTGGTGGTGATGAGGATATCAGTGGTGGTGATGAGGATAGTAGTGGTGGTGATGAGGATAGTAGTGGTGGTGATGAGGATAGCAGTGGTGGTGATGAGGATAGTAGTGGTGGTGATGAGGATAGTGGTGGTGGTGATGAGGATAGTAGTGGTGGTGATGAAGATAGTGGTGGTGATGAGGATAGCAGTGGTGGTGATGAGGATAGCAGTGGTGGTGATGAGGATAATAGTGGTGGTGGTGATGAGGATATCAGTGGTGATGATGAGGATAGTAGTGGTGGTGATGAGGATAGTGGTGGTGTTGATGAGGATAGTAGTGGTGGTGATGAGGATAGTGGTGGTGGTGGTGATGAGGATAGTAGTGGTGGTGATGAGGATAGTGGTGGTGGTGATGAGGGTAGTAGTGGTGGTGATGAGGATAGTGGTGGTGGTGGTGATGAGGATAGTAGTGGTGGTGATGAGGATAGTGGTGGTGGTGATGAGGGTAGTAGTGGTGGTGATGAGGATAGTAGTGGTGGTGATGAGGATAGTGGTAGTGATGAGGATAGTAGTGGTGGTGATGAGGATAGTGGAAGTGATGAGGATAGTAGTGGTGGTGATGAGGATAGTAGTGGTGGTGATGAGGATAGTAGTGGTGGTGATGAGGATAGTAGTGGTGGTGATGAGGATAGTAGTGGTGGTGATGAGGATAGTAGTGGTGGTGATGAGGATAGTAGTGGTGGTGATGAGGATAGTAGTGGTGGTGATGAGGATAGTAGTGGTGGTGATGAGGAAAGTAGTGGTGGTGGTGAGGATAGTAGTGGTGGTGATGAGGATAGTAGTGGTGGTGATGATGAGGATAGTAGTGGTGGTGATGATGAGGATAGTAGTGGTGGTGATGAGGATAGTAGTGGTGGTGATGAGGATAGTAGTGGTGGTGATGAGGATAGTAGTGGTGGTGATGAGGATAGTGGTAGTGATGAGGATAGTAGTGGTGGTGATGAGGATAGTGGAGGTGATGAGGATAGTAGTGGTGGTGATGAGGGTAGTAGTGGTGGTGATGAGGATAGTAGTGGTGGTGATGAGGATAGTGGTGGTGATGAGGATAGTAGTGGTGGTGATGATGAGGATAGTAGTGGTGGTGATGATGAGGATAGTAGTGGTGGTGGTTGTGATGGTAAACTAATTTTTAATATTTCTGTTATTATTAATCCTTTGAATACTATAATAATAAATGCGATAGTCTTTAGTCTTTATTTACATGCATAATGAGTCAAGTCCACCACACCTGTTTACTCCCATTATAATAATAATAATAATACTTGCCATACCTATTCTTAAACCTATGTATGGAGCCTGCCTCCACCCCGAAGCTAAAGAAATACTTCCTGACATCTCAGTAAGTTTTGTGTCTCTAACTTCCAATTATACCTTGGTGCACCCGTTGCTCGCCTCTTGAGCAATCTGTCCCTGCCTACCCTATTGAATTTCCTGAGTGTTTTGTATTTCGTTATCATGTCTCTTTTGGTATTTATATCTTGAAATATAGTCAAGGTTCACCTCCTTTAGCCTCTGTACATAGATCATCCCCTTAGCTCTGTGACCAGCGCTGCGTACTCCATCTTGGAGTACGCAGCGCTGGTCACAGAGTGATTGTTTAAACTTTTGAAAGTTAATCTTAGATGTTTCAAACGAACGTTTGCTGCAAAGGTTAGTCAGTTGATGCCCACATCTGGTGATATATTGGGCACTATGCTCACCTTTAGGTTTTTCTTCTTGGATAAGGCTTGCAACCTGTGTCCCCCGAGTCTTTAATCGGTTTCTGATCTTACTCCTTCCCCAATTTCCATATCCTTGTGTTTTTTGCTGGGGTTGTATTTCAATAGCTACTTGTCTGGCCAATCCTGCAGTTTATCCAAGTTTATTTGCAGCATTTCCTTGCTTCATCGATTTTTATTTTTATTAATTTTGCATCATCTGCAGCCAGGGATACCTGGAGGTTACCTGGAGGTTATTCCGGGGATCAACGCCCCCGCGGCCCGGTCCATGACCAGGCCTCCCGATGGATCAGGGCCTGATCAACTAGGCTGTTACTGCTGGCCGCACGCAGTCCGACGTACGAGCCACAGCCCGGCTGATCCGGCACTGACTTTAGGTATCTGTCCAGCTCTCTCTTGAAGGCAGCCAGGGGTTTATTGGTAATTCCCCTAATGCTTGATGGGAGGCTGTTGAACAGTTTTGGGCCCCGGACACTTATGGTGTTTTCTCTTAGTGTACCAATGGCGACCCTACTTTTTATTGGCGGCATTTTGCATCGCCTGCCCAGTCTTTTATTTTCGTAGGGAGTGATTTCTGTGTGCAGATTTGGGACCATTCCTTCCAAGATTTTCCAAGTGTAGATTATGATATATCTCTCCCTCCTGCGTTCCAACGAGTACAAGTCAAGTGCTTCCAAGCGTTCCCAGTAGTTAAGGTGCTTGACAGAACTTATACGTGCAGTAAAGGATCTCTGTACACTCTCTAGATCTGCGATTTCACCTGCTTTGTATGGAGATGCTGCCATCCCTACAGTAGTTACAGTCTTGATGCCATCTGTGACGTGCAACGAGTGTAGCAGCATCTGTCATTGCTGCCTACCATCCTTCTTTGTAAAGGTGTATTTTGATATGCATTCTGCGCGTGCCATACAAAGCTATGTTTCTACAGGTCATCTCATCCAGCTGAGATTACTGTGGGTCAGAACCATTTAGGGGGTTGTGAATCAGAGCTATCTAACGGGTAGTGGGTCAGAGCCATCTAACGGGTAGTGGGTCAGAGCCATCTAACGGGTAGTGGGTCAGAGCCATCTAACGGGTAGTGGATCTGAGCTATCTAACGGGTAGTAGGTCAGAGTCATCTAACGGGTAGTGGGTCAAAGCCATCTAGCGAGTAGTGGGTCAGAGCATCTATCGGGTAGGACGACCCTAGCTGGCCCGGTCAACCATGAGCGCTGTGGTTGTCTGAATCAGACCCCCACCGAGAGATCAGACAGTCTGGCCTCTCAGGACAGGGCTGGTTTACTGGGTTAGTTGCCTCGTCTGTGGAAAACTGCATACCCTCTCAAGCCATCAGTTGGTTCACATCACACTATAGACCCAGACTTCATGATTGTTTGGTCTCTGCTTCATTTGGAAGAGTACGCGACTGTCACTATGAGACCTCTGTTCACTTAATGCTTTGGTTTATATTGGAAGTTGCATATACGTAGCTTGTACGTACGTTCTGATAATAGAACACACTTAAATTACAAGTTCCTACTGTGTCTGTTTTATTTCCTCGTTGTTGTCGAACACTGACCACTGCTAAGTAGTTATAGCACGACACAGTACTGCAGGCACCTGTATAACCACTTGGCCTAGTGATACCAACCCCAGTACCACACTCACACTCACCACCTCATTGTCAATCTTCACCAATACTCACACCCTCACCCTTACCACCACACTGTCACTCTTCAACATTCACACCTTCACTCTCACCACCATCACACTGTCATTCTTCACCAGCACTCGCTATCTCTAAGCTCCACAACGCGTCCTCCCCTCCGTAAGTGTTGAAGGTGGTTGGTGGGAGGGGTGAAGCAGGAACTAATATGGGTACAGATATATACCAGGTGACAGCAGTTCCCTTCACTGCTGGCGCTGAGCTGACTCATACACCCCTCGTGTGGCTCTCTCCAGACCTGCGTGGGCGTAGTGTGGGCGTGGGAGTGCACTGCCGGGAGTGTGGGTTAACTACCGAGGGTGTGGGGATTTTGAGCAGTGCTAGGTGTGGATGTGCTGCCTAGGCGGAGCCGCCACCTAGGAAAACACAAGAAGCTAGAGAATCCATCTGACCTACCTTCTAAGAGCGACGAAAAATCGTGAACAAGAGCGAAAAAAGAGGAGACATGATCCCGACATAGAAAATATTCCGGGACATACACAAGGTGGATAAAACAGAGGAGCACCAGGTAGGAACCAGACTTCAGTCACGGGTAACCCACAGGTCATTCTCTACAAGTATTAGTCTCTTAGAATGTTTCTGTGGGCTTTCGGTGTAGGTGTCTGTGGGTTGGTGTACTAGGGAGGACAAAGACTGACTGTTAAGTATGGGATGGACCAGAACGTGGGAGGGACCAGGACCAGGGACACAAATATGGAACTTGCCCAGCCAGGTGAGTCACAGGAAGGATTCATTCAGAGGGCAGCAGAGGCATGGAATGTACAAGGGAACACAAGGTATCAGAAACGTGGAAAGAACGAGGGAACACAGATCACAAGTATTAACGTCTGTACCACTTCAGCCAGCAGAGGCAGGCCCAATAGCTGCTGCTCAACCCACTGCAAACTCAGCTAAGCAAATATGCGGTAACACTTTTTGGTTGGTTACTGGAGTTTAAAGCCTAGCAATTACACGAGGGTTATTAAGGTTGTATGTCACCTGCTCACCATCACTCAAGAATATTTTACTCTCTAAAATATGGATTCAAGTTAAACCGTGAGTGTATATACTCCGAGAGGCGTACATCCTGTCTTCTGTTATACTCGTGAGGGCTAGTTACCTGGCTAGTGTTAACATAGCTACCCGCTACCTGGCCAGTGTTAACATAGTTACCAGCTACCTGGCCAGTGTTAACATAGTTACCCGCTACCTGGCCAGTGTTAACATAGTTACCCGCTACCTGGCCAGTGTTAACATAGTTACCCGCTACCTGGCTAGTGTTAACATAGTTACCCGCTACCTGGCCAGTGTTAACATAGTTACCCGCTACCTGGCCTGTGTTAACATAGTTACCAGCTACCTGGCCAGTGTTAACATAGTTACCCGCTACCTGGCCAGTGTTAACATAGCTACCCGCTACCTGGCCAGTGTTAACATAGTTACCCGCTACCTGGCTAGTGTTAACATAGTTACCCGCTACCTGGCCAGTGTTAACATAGTTACCCGCTACCTGGCCTGTGTTAACATAGTTACCAGCTACCTGGCCAGTGTTAACATAGCTACCCGCTACCTGGCCAGTGTTAACATAGTTACCAGCTACCTGGCCAGTGTTAACATAACACTGGCCAGGTAGCGGGTAGCTATGTTAACACTGGCCAGGTAGCTGGTAACTATGTTAACACTGGCCAGGTAGCGGGTAGCTATGTTAACACTGGCCAGGTAGCGGGTAGCTATGTTAACACTGGCCAGGTAGCGGGTAGCTAACATAGTTACCCGCTACCTGGCCAGTGTTAACATAGCTACCCGCTACCTGGCCAGTGTTAACATAGTTACCAGCTACCTGGCCAGTGTTAACATAGCTACCCGCTACCTGGCCAGTGTTAAAATAGTTACCCGCTACCTGGCCAGTGTTAACATAGCTACCCGCTACCTGGCCAGTGTTAACATAGTTACCCGCTACCTGGCCAGTGTTAACATAGTTACCAGCTACCTGGCCAGCTACCTGGCCAGTGTTAACATAGCTACCCGCTACCTGGCCAGTGTTAACATAGGTTCCCTCTACCTGGCCAGTGTTAACATAGTTACCCGCTACCTGGCCAGTGTTAACATAGCTACCCGCTACCTGGCCAGTGTTAACATAGTTACCCGCTACCTGGCCAGTGTTAACATAGTTACCCGCTACCTGGCCAGTGTTAACATAGTTACCCGCTACCTGGCCAGTGTTAACATAGTTACCCGCTACCTGGCCAGTGTTAACATAGTTACCCGGCTACATAGTTACCCGCTGGCCAGTGTTAACATAGTTACCAGCTACCTGGCTAGTGTTAACATAGTTACCCGCTACCTGGCCAGTGTTAACATAGTTACCCGCTACCTGGCCAGTGTTAACATAGTTACCAGCTACCTGGCAAGTGTTAACATAGTCACCCGCTACCTGGCCAGTGTTAACATAGTTACCCGATACCTGGCCAGTGTTAACATAGTTACCCGCTACCTGGCCAGTGTTAACATAGTTATCCGCTACCTGGCCAGTGTTAACATAGTTACCCGCTACCTGGCCAGTGTTAACATAGTTACCCGCTACCTGGCCAGTGTTAACATAGTTACCCGCTACCTGGCCAGTGTTAACATAGTTACCCGCTACCTGGCCAGTGTTAACATAGCTACCCGCTACCTGGCCAGTGTTAACATAGTTACCTGCTACCTGGCCAGTGTTAACATAGCTACCCGCTACCTGGCCAGTGTTAACATAGTTACCCGCTACCTGGCCAGTGTTAACATAGCTACCCGCTACCTGGCCAGTGTTAACATAGTTACCTGCTACCTGGCCAGTGTTAACATAGCTACCCGCTACCTGGCAAGTGTTAACATAGCTACCCGCTACCTGGCCAGTGTTAACATAGTTACCTGCTACCTGGCCAGTGTTAACATAGCTACCCGCTACCTGGCCAGTGTTAACATAGTTACCCGCTACCTGGCCAGTGTTAACATAGTTACCCGCTACCTGGCAAGTGTTAACATAGTTACCCGCTACCTGGCCAGTGTTAACATAGTTACCCGCTACCTGGCCAGTGTTAACATAGTTACCCGCTACCTGGCCAGTGTTAACATAGTTACCAGCTACCTGGCCAGTGTTAACATAGTTACCCGCTACCTGGCCAGTGTTAACATAGTTACCCGCTACCTGGCCAGTGTTAACATAGTTACCCGCTACCTGGCCAGTGTTAACATAGTTACCCGCTACCTGGCCAGTGTTAACATAGTTACCCGCTACCTGGCCAGTGTTAACATAGTTACCCGCTACCTGGCCAGTGTTAACATAGTTACCCGCTACCTGGCCAGTGTTAACATAGTTACCCGCTACCTGGCCAGTGTTAACATAGTTACCCGCTACCTGGCCAGTGTTAACATAGTTACCCGCTACCTGGCCAGTGTTAACATAGTTACCCGCTACCTGGCCAGTGTTAACATAGTTACCCGCTACCTGGCCAGTGTTAACATAGTTACCCGCTACCTGGCCAGTGTTAACATAGTTACCCGCTACCTGGCCATAGTTACCCACTACCTGGCCAGTGTTAACATAGTTACCCGCTACCTGGCCAGTGTTAACATAGTTACCCGCTACCTGGCCAGTGTTAACATAGTTACCCGCTACCTGGCCAGTGTTAACATAGTTACCCGCTACCTGGCCAGTGTTAACATAGTTACCGACTACCTGGCCAGTGTTAACATAGTTACCTGGCCAGTGTTAACATAGTTATCCGCTACCTGGCCAGTGTTAACATAGTTACCCGCTACCTGGCCAGTGTTAACATAGTTACCCGCTACCTGGCCAGTGTTAACATAGTCACCCGCTACCTGGCCAGTGTTAACACAGTTACCTGCTACCTGGCTAGTGTTAACATAGTTACCTGCTACCTGGCTAGTGTTAACATAGTTACCCGCTACCTGGCCAGTGTTAACACAGTCACCCGCTCACTGCCTCCTTACACCAGCTCACTGCCTCCTTACACCAGCTCACTGCCTCCTTCCACCAGCTCACTGCCTCCTTCCACCAGCTCACTGCCTCCTTACACCAGCTCACTGCCTCCTTACACCAGCTCACTGCCTCCTTACACCAGCTCACTGCCTCCTTACACCAGCTCACTGCCTCCTTCCACCAGCTCACTGCCTCCTTCCAACATGCCTCCTTCCAGCCTCCTTACACCCGCTCCTTCCACCTGCCTCCTTACACCCGCTCACTGCCTCCTTACACCCGTCACTGCCTCCTTACACCCGCTCACTGCCTCCTTACACCCACTCACTGCCTCCTTCCACCAGCTCACTGCCTCCTTCCACCAGCTCACTGCCTCCTTACACCCGCTCACTGCCTCCTTACACCAGCTCACTGCCTCCTTCCACCAGCTCACTGCCTCCTTCCACCAGCTCACTGCCTCCTTCCACCAGCTCACTGCCTCCTTCCACCAGCTCACTGCCTCCTTCCACCAGCTCACTGCCTCCTTACACCCGCTCACTGCCTCCTTACACCCGCTCACTGCCTCCTTACACCCGCTCACTGCCTCCTTACACCCGCTCACTGCCTCCTTACACCCGCTCACTGCCTCCTTCCATCAGCTCACTGCTTCCTTCCACCAGGTCACTGCCTCCTTCCACCAGCTCACTGCCTCCTTCCACCAGCTCACTGCCTCCTTCCACCAGGTCACTGCCTCCTTCCACCAGCTCAATGCCTCCTTCCACCAGGTCACTGCCTCCTTCCACCAGGTCACTGCCTCCTTCCACCAGCTCACTGCCTCCTTCCACCAGCTCACTGCCTCCTTCCACCAGCTCACTGCCTCCTTCCACCAGCTCACTGCCTCCTTCCACCAGGTCACTGCCTCCTTCCACCAGCTCACTGCCTCCTTCCACCAGGTCACTGCCTCCTTCCACCAGCTCACTGCCTCCTTCCACCAGCTCACTGCCTCCTTCCACCAGCTCACTGCCTCCTTCCACCAGCTCACTGCCTCCTTCCACCAGCTCACTGCCTCCTTCCACCAGCTCACTGCCTCCTTCCACCAGCTCACTGCCTCCTTCCACCAGCTCACTGCCTCCTTCCACCAGCTCACTGCCTCCTTCCACCATGCAATATCATTACATTACTTACGCACAGTTCCGAGACAAGCTGATAAATGAGGCACATGTGCAGCACTTAAGTACCTTTATCGTTGGCAATAAAAATACACAAGTGTTGCACATGTGTTCCATGTAAAATCTAGACTTCAACAAAGCAAGGGCTCCACAAGTATGTCCTTGACACACCTGTTGCTTGAAACATGGTGAGGTAGCTTTTTTTTTCTTTGGCCTTGAAAGGTGAGGTCATTGTCTGGCCCTGCCTGTGAGAGGTGCCTCCCACACCTCTTACCGAGACGTGCTGCCACACCTCATCCCTCTTACCGAGAGGTATGAGGTGCCTCCCACACCTCTTACCTCTTGCCATGATAACCTCCGCCCCTCTCCTGCACGCCTCATGCATTTTTATCAGCCCGAACATTTGACACGTTTCTGATAGACGCTTGTGAGGATCAAATAAGAAGTGTCCGCCCTTAGTATCAGAATACATAGGATCGCGCGTCTCCTGGTCACAGGCAAAAGTTACAGACGTGGGGGTTAAGTATTTTGGGGTGTGGGTGTGGGCATCCCAGGGTGAATAGGCTACAGGTAACACCCATTATTCAGAATTATTGAGAATGGGAATAGACAGATCTGCCAGGGCAAAGTAGTGATTAGTAAACATGTTAAGTCGTAGATATGGTGACCTCTACACTTAATGTAACCCAAAACCCAGATACCCACATACAGACAAAAACCCACATGTAGACAGAAACTCGCTTGTAGACAGAAGCCCACATAGAGACTAAAACCTAAATGGAAACAGGAATTACATAACAGCATGGAAAGGAGTGTATATTTCGGCAGGTATCTGAGACCGTCTCCAGTCATAGATATATAACCGTATCTTCATAGTTAGCAAGCCTACCCAGAGCGATGTAATATCAAGACCACATTAGACCAAGTTAGAATAAATATCGGTTAGTCGTGTTAAATGGAGCCCGTATTTGAGCGAGTGTTTCCAGGTGTTCTTAAGTGTACTTGTAGCTTCGGTAAGCCAGGGTGTGGACCATGTATGGGCAAGCCTCCTAACACCTGCTGAGCATCTTCACCTAGCAGTAAATAGGTAGCTGGGAGTTAGTCAGCTGTTGTGGGTCGCATCCTGGAGGGTTCTATACCTACTGCCAGACTTAGAACTTAGCTGAGGTACGAGAACAGTGCTTCAGCAGTGACAAAAAAGTCGGCATTGAGGCGCTTTACAGTGAACTATGACGTCAGTAGGAGCTCCGTATGACATCAGCAGATGCTATGACATCACTGGGTGCTGCCATCTTCAGGCATGAAACAGACGAACTTCAACGTTTAAGCCTTGAGTGGAATTTATAAACTGTGGGACGCGGTAGTGGGCCATGTTGATGTTGGCGCCCCCCTGTGCTCTCTCTATCTGTATAATCCTACTAGTTTAGCGCTTCCACATTATATGATCTCTCTCTCTCTCTCTCTCTCGCTTATGTACGCAAATTATAGAAACATTTTCGTGTTCTTGTTCTTCGAGGTCAAATTCCTTGACCACTCTGACGCTTTAGCTTATTACATAAAAATCAGCACCACACTATATGGTGCAATTACTTGTTCGAGTTTGTAGGAGGATGGGGAGTTAGGGGTAGTGGTGGTGGAGAGGGAAGGTTAGGGGTAGTGTTAGGAGGAGGGAAGGTTTGGGGTAGTGGTGAAGGATTGGGAGGGGGTTGTGCTCTAGTTCTAGGTATAAACACACGTACTGTAATCAGAGAAGCAGGAGATCAGGTCACAGGTGGGATGGGGAGGTCATGTTGTGAGAAAGGCGGGAGGTCAGGTCACAGGCGTCGTGTGGGGAGGACCTTGTGTGGGAAGGTCCCCTAGCAGCAGGTGTGGGGAGGACATTGTGTGGGAAGGTCACCTAGCAGCAGGTGTGGGGAGGACCTTGTGTGGGAAGTTCACCTAGCAGTAGTTGTGGGGGGGTCGCCTAGCTTAGTCATCTTCTCACAGTAAGTCATCTCAGTCTACCTGGAGGGTATTCCGGGGATCAACACCACCGCGGCCCGGTCTGTGACCAGGCCTGGAGGTTACCTGGAGGTTATTCCGGGGATCAACGCCCCCGCGGCCCGGTCCATGACCAGACCTCCCGATGGATCAGGGCCTGATCAACTAGGCTGTTACTGCTGGCCGCACGCAGTCCAACGTACGAGCCACAGCCCGGCTGATCCGGCACTGACTTTAGGTATCTGTCCAGCTCTCTCTTGAAGGCAGCCAGGGGTTTATTGGCAATTCCCCTAATGCTTGATGGGAGGCTGTTGAACAGTTTTGGGCCCCGGACACTTACGGTGTTTTCCCTTAGTGTACCAATGGCGCCCCTACTTTTTATTGGGGGCATTTTGCATCGCCTGCCCAGTCTTTTACTTTCGTAGGGAGTGATTTCTGTGTGCAGATTTGGGACCATTCCTTCCAAGATTTTCCAAGTGTAGATTATGATATATCTCTCCCTCCTGCGTTCCAACGAGTACAAGTCAAGTGCTTCCAAGCGTTCCCAGTAGTTAAGGTGCTTGACAGAACTTATACGTGCAGTAAAGGATCTCTGTACACTCTCTAGATCTGCGATTTCACCTGCTTTGAATGGAGATGTTAATGTACAGCAGTATTCCAGCCTAGAGAGAACAAGTGATTTGAAAAGGATCATCATGGGCTTGGCATCTCTCGTTTTGAAAGTTCTCATTATCCATCCTATCATTTTCTTTGCACGTGCGATCGTGGCACTGTTGTGATCCTTGAAAGTGAGATCCTCAGACATTACTACTCCCAGGTCCCTTACATTATTTTCCCGCTCTATTGTATGGCCGGAGTCAGTAGTATACTCTGTTCTAGTTATTATCTCCTCCAGTTTTCCATAACGGAGTAGTTGGAATTTGTCCTCATTGAACATCATATTGTTTACCGTTGCCCACTGGAAAACTTTGTTTATATCTTCTTGGAGGTTAACCGCGTCCTCAGAAGATGACAGCCTCATGCAGATCCTAGTATCATCCGCAAAGGATGGTACGGTGCTGTGGTGTATATCTCTGTTTATGTCTGATATGAGGACAAGGAATAAGATGGGGGCGAGTACTGTGCCTTATGGAACAGAGCTCTTCACTATGGCAGCCTCCGATTTAACTCTGTTGACCACTACTCTTTGTGTTCGATTTGTTAGGAAGTTGAAGATCCATCTCCCCACTTTCCCAGTTATTCCTTTAGCACGTATTTTATGGGCTATTACGCCATGATCGCATTTGTCAAATGCTTTTGCAAAGTCTGTGTATATTACATCTGCATTCTGATTTTCTTCCAGTGCATCCAAGGCCATGTCATAGTGATCCAGTAGTTGTGAGAGGCAGGAGCGACCTGCCCTGAACCCATGTTGCCCTGGATTGTGCAGATTTTGGGAATCCAGGTGATTTGCAATCCTGCTTCTTAGCACTCTTTCCAAGATTTTTATGATGTGGGACGTCAGAGCTATTGGTCTATAGTTCTTAGCTAATGCTTTGCTGTCACCTTTATGGAGTGGGGCTATATCCGTTGTTTTAAGTGACTGTGGAATTTCACCCATGTCCAAGCTCCTCCTCCATAGTGTACTTAGGGCACGCGAGAGGGGTTTCTTGCAGTTCTTAATGAAAACAGAGTTCCACGAGTCTGGGCCTCGTGGTGGATCAGGACCTGATCAACGAGGCTGTTACTGCTGGCCGCACGTAGTCCAACGTACGAACCACAGCCCGGCTGATTCGGCACAGACTTTAGGTATCTGTCCAGCTCCCTCCTGAAGACAACCAGGGGTCTATTGGTAATTTCCCTTGAGGTTGGTGGGAGGCTGTTGAACAGTCTTGGGCCCCGGACACTTACTGTGTTTTCTCTTTTCACTAGGGGTATGTTGCATCGCCTACCAAGTCTTTTGCTTTCGTAGGTGAGTAAAGTTGAGAATTTTTTTTATTAATGAATCACAGGATAGAAAACTAGTAGCCGCTCTGCTGCTAGTCACTTCACTCACGAATTATGGTTTAGATTTTGGAAAGTATTGTCGTCGTGGGTTAATAGTGATCATGTGGCGGTCAAGGAAGAGTAATGGAGGCTTCAGCAAGTGGTGAGAGATGTTATCTCTGCATGTGAGACGGCACAGTCACGCGCACACCGCCTCTGCTGCACCAACAAACTGGTCATGAGACAGTCTGCACAACAGATCTTTATTCTGCTGACACTGATTCCAGTTTTGAGCTTCATCAAATCTTCATAAAGCTCAACAGTGAGCGAAATGTCGTCAGAATAAAGACTTGCTCAGCAAACTGTGTCTCAGTACCATACTTGTAAGTCAAGCCAGGAAAAACTGGTTATGCTGGAGTGTGTAGCGGAGGTGACTGCTGTCTGCCTTTTGACGGTACGTGCTCACATACCCTCCACATTCCCCATTATCCCAGCCGCTTCATTAAGCCTTTTTGGCGGCTACGACTGAATGATATTACCCAACATTGACCACTGCAGACGGATGGGGAGGGGGCTAACACTCCTAGAGGAACACCCTAGTCAAGCAGGTGGGCAAGACAGAGCAAGGAAGGAGGCAGAGGGTAGGGAGGTGTTACTGCTGCTGCCTCGACTACCACAGCCTCAGTAAACAGGTAGTGAAGTTGGGCTTCTGGTGACGCTACAGCGGTACTTCACATCTGTTGACTTCACCTATTACACTTGTCTTGCATAGAGGCCACACTCACACCTGCAAGCGATAATCACACCTGTCCTCATGCATTACGTCTGCCAACACTATCGAGTTTGGGAAGTGATGGTGGAATATAACTGTTATAGGAGGTGGTGTATCTGCATATATTCGTGGCGAGCCCAGCTTACCTCGTCTGCCTGTCCCCGCTCTGAGGCACGGCCTATGTGCGAAGGGGACATGTGACTTAAGGTTCGGCCAGGGAACCTACTTATAAACGGACTAGCACAATATATATACACACACACACATATACATATATATATATATATATATATATATATATATATATATATATATATATATATATATATATATATATATATATATATATATATATAGCAAAGAGGGGAATATATAAGAGTATAGTTATACCAACACTCTTATATGGGTGTGAAGCATGGGTGGTGAACGATGCAACAAGGAGAAGGCTGGAAGTAGTGGAGATGTCATGTCTGAGGGCTATGTGTGGTGTGAATATAATGCAGAGAATTCGTAGTTTGGAAATTAGGAGGAGGTGCAGGATTACCAAAAGTCTTATCCAGAGGGTTGAGGAAGGGTTATTGAGGTGGTTCGGACATGTAGAGAGGATGGAACGAAATAGAATGACTTCGAGAGTGTATAAATCTGTAGTGGAGGGAAGTTGTGGTAGGGGTCGGCCTAGGGAAAGTTGGAGGGAGGGGCTAAAGGAGGTTTTGTGTGCGAGGGGCCTGGACTTCCAGCAAGCATGCGTGATCGTATTTGATAGGAGTGAATGGAGACAAATGGTTTTTAGGACTTGACGTGCTGTTGGAGCGTGAACAGGGTAACATTTATGAAGGGATTCCGGGGAACCGGCAGGCTGGACTTGAGTCCTGAAGATGGGAAGTACAGTGTCTGCACTCTGAAGGAGGGGTGTTAATGTTGCAGTTTTATAACTGTAGTGTAAACGCGCCTCTGATAAGACAGTGATGGAGTTAATGATGAAAGTTTTTCTTTTTCGGGTCACCCTGCCTTGGTGGGAAACGGCCGAGGTGTAAATAAAATAAAAAACTATTATAGATGTAGAGGGAAAACTCAAGGTTCTCTCTGGAGCTGTTTGAATATTTTCTTCTACCACCCCCCTACATTCTATGTCAACTTTATTTGTATATATATATATACTACACAAGTACGTATTACACTGTTGACAACTCCCCACACCTGCCGTGCACAGTATGCAGAATAAACATTTTTGGGAACAATGTTTCCAAAGGGAAACGTTGTTTATAATAGGGGGTTGTTGTTCAAGTATGTTTCGTCATACCCTCAGCGGGGCCGCTGATCGGTTTTTCTTAAAAGCCATAGAAAATTTAGAGAACGATAACACAGGAATTAGCTATAGGTCCCCGACTTGCAGGCTCCGAATGGCTCTATATAATAGGATTTCGTGATACTAGAGCTGCGGGGAAAGTGGGGATGGTCATATGGCACTAAACACAAGGACTACATTTATGTGGCACTTTGAGCTACAGAAGTCGTCCCTGGCCACGCCTATAAGGCACCCCTGGCCCACTTCACATCATGGGTGGTTCAAGTATGTACCACGCCCACCTCATAAAGGTCACCCCTGTCTGACCAACTCACCCCACCTGTAGACACATCAGCCAGCCGTGCAAAAGGTCACAGCATGTCTCCGGATCCATATCATGGGGACTGCACAGCAGGTCCCGATGCTCTTCCAAAGGTCAGCGTCGTTTGAATCCATTTCGTTGGTCAATACGCAGGTTTGGATGCAAATGTCAATGCAGCGGTCTGGGTACGTGTCAAAGGTTAACCCACCGTCTGGTTCCTGTCAGCGCAGGTTATATAATCCCCTCCATCACGTGCAATTTAAGTGTAAGAAAAAACATGGAAAATAGTATGCCTATCCTAGCACTCCAAAAATTCAATATTTAAGGGATAAATTCCTATCTAACAGGGTATGACAAATCAGTTCATTATTAATAAGATATCTGAAATCTAAATTTATAATATATCCAAACTTTGTATCAACTATAAACATTACTTATTATACGAGGGGACTGTAATGTATAAAATAAATTTTCCGTGATTACGATAAGATATCTGACATTCTGAACTAACTGAAAATTAACTGTTATCTAAGACTCTATAATATGTAAATTATATAACTGTAAATTATAAACACAAAAGCAGTAGTTAAAACTTTATTCAAAGTTTCGTTTGCACAGCAGGTTATTTTTGTTCAGACTCTATCAGAGTTGAAGAAAACCTCTATCACGTCTTCAACAACTCGTCCTTATGCCCACATGATGTACTGTTACGAATATGTAACTGCTTACTTAGTGTAGCTTGTGTATTAGTTTGTGCACTACCATCCCCACGATGAGCATCGTCTGCAGCATAAAACAGCCTCTTTATCTGGCAAAAATTATTTATTGAAATTCATTTCAAAAGGCAACAAAGTGTTCAGATCTTCTCGCAATACAACCCACTTCTCCATTGTTATTATAAGGACAACACTTCACACTGTGTAGAGCTTAAACCTCTACACAGTGAAGCATCTTCAATAAAACTTTGTTCTATATACTGTCATTCCCCCGTATGTATTAATGAATGTTAAAATGTACTGCTCCATAACCTACATCAATATAGAATAAGAATTAGTATTAGTCCGCCCGAAATGCCTAGGCATGCTAGTGGCCTTCTTTGTAATTAATATTTTATAACATGTAAACCACACATTGTATGCTTTAACAAGGAAATAAACATTTGAATTTAATGAGTGAGGGATGACACGTGTTGACTAGGTGTGTGAGGGATGACACGTGTTGACTAGGTGTGTGAGGGATGACACGTGTTGACTAGTTGTGCACGGGATGCTAGATCCGCAAGTGTAGCCAGGAATACTAGTATGATGGACGTGTTACCAGGAATACTAGTATGATGGACGTGCAGCCAGGAATACTAGTATGATGAACATGTAGCCAGGAATACTAGTATGACGGACGTGTCACCAGGAATACTAGTATGATGGACGTGTAGCCAGGAATACTAGTATGATGGACGTGTTACCAGGAATACTAGTATGATGGACGTGTTACCAGGAATACTAGTATGATGGACGTGTTACCAGGAATACTAGTATGATGGACGTGTTACCAGGAATACTAGTATGATGGACGTGTTACCAGGAATACTAGTATGATGGACGTGTAGCCAGGAATACTAGTATGATGAACATGTAGCCAGGAATACTAGTATGATGGACGTGTTACCAGGAATACTAGTATGATGGACGTGCAGCCAGGAATACTAGTATGATGAACATGTAACCAGGAATACTAGTATGACGGACGTGTCACCAGGAATACTAGTATGATGGACGTGTTACCAGGAATACTAGTATGATGGACGTGTAGCCAGGAATACTAGTATGATGGACGTGTTACCAGGAATACTAGTATGATGGACGTGCAGCCAGGAATACTAGTATGATGGACGTGTTACCAGGAATACTAGTATGATGGACGTGTAGCCAGGAATACTAGTATGACGGACGTGTTACCAGGAATACTAGTATGATGGACGTGTAGCCAGGAATACTAGTATGATGGACGTGTTACCAGGAATACTAGTATGACGGACGTGTAGCCAGGAATACTAGTATGACGGACGTGTTACCAGGAATACTAGTATGATGGACGTGTAGCCAGGAATACTAGTATGATGGACGTGTTACCAGGAATACTAGTATGATGGACGTGTAGCCAGGAATACTAGTATGATGGACGTGTTACCAGAAATACTAGTATGATGGACGTGTAGCCAGGAATACTAGTAAGATGGACGTGTTACCAGGAATACTAGTATGATGGACGTGTAGCCAGGAATACTAGTATGATGGACGTGTTACCAGGAATACTAGTATGACGGACGTGTTGCCAGGAATACTAGTATGACGGACGTGTTACCAGGAATACTAGTATGATGGACGTGTAGCCAGGAATACTAGTATGATGGACGTGTTACCAGGATACTAGTATGATGGACGTGTAGCCAGGAATACTAGTATGATGGACGTGTTACCAGGAATACTAGTATGATGGACGTGTAGCCAGGAATACTAGTATGACGGACGTGTTACCAGGAATACTAGTATTATGGACGTGTAGCCAGGAATACTAATATGATGGACGTATTACCAGGAATACTAGTATGATGGACGTGTAGCCAGGAATACTAGTATGATGGACGTGTTACCAGGAATACTAGTATGATGGACGTGTTACCAGGAATACAAGTATGATGGACGTGTAGCCGGGAATACTAGTATGATGGACGTGTTACCAGGAATACTAGTATGATGGACGTGCAGCCAGGAATACTAGTATGATGGACGTGTAGCCAGGAATACTAGTATGATGGACGTGTTACCAGGAATACTAGTATGATGGACGTGTAGCCGGGAATACTAGTATGATGGACGTGTTACCAGGAATACTAGTATGATGGACGTGTTACCAGGAATACTAGTATGATGGACGTGCAGCCAGGAATACTAGTATGATGGACGTGTTGCCAGGAATACTAGCATGATGGACGTGTAGCCAGGAATACTAATATGATGGACGTGTAGCCAGGAATACTAGTATGATGGACGTGTAGCCAGGAATACTAGTATGACGGACGTGTAGCCAGGAATACTAGTATGACGGACGTGTTACCAGGAATAATAGTATGACGGACGTGTTACCAGGAATACTAGTATGACGGACGTGTAGCCAGGAATACTAGTATGACGGACGTGTAGCCAGGAATACTAGTATGACGGACGTGTAGCCAGGAATACTAGTATGACGGACGTGTTACCAGGAATACTAGTATGACGGACGTGTTACCAGGAATACTAGTATGACGGACGTGTAGCCAGGAATACTAGTATGATGGACGTGTTACCAGGAATACTAGTATGATGGACGTGTTACCAGGAATACTAGTATGACGGACGTGTAGCCAGGAATACTAGTATGACGGACGTGTTACCAGGAATACTAGTATGACGGACGTGTAGCCAGGAATACTAGTATGATGGACGTGTTACCAGGAATACTAGTATGACGGACGTGTAGCCAGGAATACTAGTATGACGGACGTGTAGCCAGGAATACTAGTATGACGGACGTGTTACCAGGAATACTAGTATGACGGACGTGTTACCAGGAATACTAGTATGACGGACGTGTAGCCAGGAATACTAGTATGACACTTGATTAGCGAGTGCAAGGAGGCTGCAGTTTGGTGAGATATTAATTCGTCTTACAAATGGTGGCAGATCTTATAAAAGAGGATAGGGAACTAGGAATATCAGGATGGTTATATTTATCCAAAAATAGTTCATCACACACACACACACACACACACACCAGATAATTATGATTTGTATCAATTTTATGTTCGCAGACTAGTTATTATCAAACAGAAACTGCTCGAAGCTTATTTTTTAATTTTAATTTGTTTCGTATTTATCAGGCTGTCTGGGAAGTGCATTATAAGTTTTACTTGTATTTCCAGGAAAAAATGTCCCATGGCTACCATAACCCACTGATAATTATCAGATGATAATTTTACGGAGGTAAATTTTAATTCCACAACTTTAGACAAAAACAGTAGAGCAGTTAAAACAGGTTTGTGTGCGAGTGAGACATGTTTGTTTATGTTTGTTGCTCCTGAAGGTTTTTGTTGCAAGTTGAAGCCTCAGCAACAAGATTATATACACCGAGACGTATATGTATCTCAGAGTATATATACTGAGAGTTTACGTTAATTCCTATTTTATGGAGTAAAGTATTCTTGACGAGTAGTGACCAGGTTACATGCAGCCTTAATGATCCTCGTGTAGTCGATAGGCTTTTAACCCAATTAGCCAGGTAGCCTCAGATGGTCATGGAGTCGTGCATGTTTCCACAGGCCCAACTCTATAACTTAATCTCTCATACAAGAGCCATGTACCCAAACATGACCACACACAATGATGCAACATCCCCCCCAATGAAAAGCAGGAGTGTCACTAGCACGTTAAGAGACAACACAATAAGTGTCAGGGGCCCAAGACTGTTCAACTGCCTCCCAGCATACATAAGGGGTATTACCAATAGACCCCTGGCTGTCTTTAAGCATGCACTGGACAAGCACCTAAAGTCGGTACCTGACCAGCCGGGCTGTGGCTCATACGTTGGATTGGGTGCAGCCAGCAGTAACAGCCTGGTTGATCAGGCTCTGATCCACCATGAGGCCTGGTCACAGACCGGGCCGCGGGGGCGTTGATCCCCGGAACTCTCTCCAGGTAAACACACTATATTACCCTCTATTCTAGTCTTACGTCACTTATGGTACACGTGGATGGGGATCTACACCAGCCAATCAATTACATCATATGGTAACTCAGCGATCAAGGGGCTAGTAACCCCTTATCCTGTATAAATTAGTAAATATAAGAAGAAAAGCTTTATAAATAAGTTTTTTTTTTTTAATTTCGGGTCACCCTACCTTGGTGGGAGACGGCCGGTGTGTTGAAAAAATATATATTTACAATACGCTAAAAACAAATTCAATCCCTGACCTCAGACCTTTCCTTAGAAATCTACAACACAGTGCATAGACACAATACATGAGACCTGTGATACCCCAGGTGTCCGACTCAACTGTAATAAACACACCATGTGCATGAAAGGTCCAAAAAAAATATGAAACCTCCTACAACAAATTTCTAAACATTCTCTGTCTGCCATTTGCTTAAAAAAGTTACCAAAAACTACTTATATTTTGTGCAATCCACGAAGATGGAATATAAATGTCAGATGTATTTGGGATAGTCTGCCATTCCGGCTTCCACTCAGCCATCACACTCGTGCACTCAGCCATCACACTCGTGCACTCAGCCATCACACTCGTACACTCAGCCATCACACTCGTGCACTCAGCCATCACACTCGTGCACTCAGCCATCACACTCGTGCACTCAGCCATCACCCTCGTGCACTCAGCCATCACACTCGTGCACTCAGCCATCACACTCGTGCACTCAGCCATCACACTCGTGCACTCAGCCATCACCCTCGTGCACTCATCTATCACACTCGTGCACTCAGCCATCACACTCGTGCACTCAGCCATCACACTCGTGCACTCAGCCATCACACTCGTGCACTCAGCCATCACACTCGTGCACGACTCTACTACCTACCTCCAACACCACAAACATAATAACTGGAGCTATAAGTAATATTCTGTGCTACAGTCCACTATTATTGACGATACTCTTATACATAAGGTTATTAACACTGCTTTAAACATAATATTATTAACATTGTTATACGTAGATAATGTTCGTTACTGAGTACAGTCACTGACTGAAAGTCTACTTGGATTGGTTAATGGGGTTTAAAACCTATCGACTACACGAGGGTCATTAAGGCTGCAGATTACCTGTTCATCACCAGTCAAGACCAGTTTGATTCCTATAATAGTAATTAAACTCTTCAGTGTACACACACTGAGAAAATTCACCTCTCGATGTATATGCACTGAAATTCTGTAACAATCGCGAACAAGCGATACAAGATGCAAAACATCCACGGGGGGAGTTGAATTATAGCTCTTGGCCTTTCGTTCAGGGGAACGTTTTTTGCTCGAGCAAAAAACATTCCCCTGAGAGGCCTAAAGCTATCATTCAACTCCCCCCGTGGTTTTGCATACACTTATAATATTTTTATTTACTACAAGGTATACAGGCCTAGCTGACATCAGTGACATACTGCTATATAGAGAGCCGCTTGTTATGCAGAGCATTTCGGGTAAATTAGGTAAATTTTGTCCCAGGATGCGACCCACACCAGTCGACGAACACCCAGCTTCCCATTTTACTGATGGGGAACATAGACAACAGGCGTAAAGAAACGCCCAATGTTTCTACCCTGGCCGTGTGAAGCGAGAGCTATAGCCACCAGGCCACGCGGCACTTCTCGGTGTATATATCCTGTGAGACTAATCCTCAGATAAATTAGTTATAACCTCAGTACTAATCTACCTTGAGCTAATTAGTGTCTAGTAATTATAAGTGTAGTTTTAACTGCTGTGACATAATGTCGGGAGTTTATCCCTGTAAGAATATTTTATTACCAAACTTCATCTCCAAAGTTTATGCATATTTTTGGAAAATAAATAATTATGTGATCTTATTTTTATTCACCCAGAGGGATAACAGCCCTTTCACCAAGCGCTGTATGATCGATGTGGTTTTAGCGCTTCCCCGTGATAATAAATTTCGAACGAGCACAGGGTTGGGCACATAGCAAGGGTGGTGTCGGAGCACAGGATCAAGGCCACCAACAGCGGTAGTGATGGGTGTTGGAGTGTGGAGATACTGGTGATGATAGGTGTTGGAGGCTGTGGTGTAGGTACATACCTGTGATATACCATGAAGCAACTGAGGCAGTGAACACCATGTTATTCTCATTTGCCCACTGGAAGACTTTGTTAATATATGATTAATTTTTTTTCTGCACGGTTTACTGAGGCAACTTTCATGCTTACTTTGGTATCATCCACAAAATGATAATACGTAACTGTGACTCGTGTTATCTGTGTCTTCTGTGAGGATAAGAAACAGTAATGTTGCCAGGACGGTGCCTTGGGGAACTCAACTTTTTACTTTGCTGACACTCAACTTTGTTTTCTTTACTGTCATTCCTCGTGTTCTGTTAAAATTTGCACATTAATTGATCTACCGTTCTTGTTTTTCCTATTGAACTCAAATATTTAATGGGCTTTCATTCCATAGTCACAGTTATTAAATACCTTTGCAAAACCTACGTAGACAACACCTGCTTTTTGGTTTTCATCCAAAGTGTTAGTGATTTTGTTATACTCTAACAACAGCGAGAAACGTGATCTTCCTGCTCTAAATCCATGCTAATTTGTGTCGTGTACGTCATGTTCATCCATAAAAACAGTAAATTAGCGTCTCAGCAGCTTCTCAAAGACTTTTATGACGTGTGATGCTAATGTTAATGATCTGAATTTTTCTTTACCATCACTCTGTTACCTTCGTTGTGAAGGACTCCGTCTGCATATTTTAAGACCTCTGTATTTTCACCTGAGTCTGAGCTCCTCCTCCAGAGAACACCGAGTGCTCCTGTTAATGGTACTTTGTATTGCTTTACAAATACCGACTTCCAGGAATCAGGTCTAGGTGCTGCCTGCATGGTCATGTTGTCCATTTCCTTTTCCGAAGTCTGAAGGAATTGTGCTGATGTCAGATAATCTGTAGGACGGGAAAGTTAGTGAAGAAAATATATGGATTTTTCTACTTTGAGTAGAGGCCTTATAATGGAAGAAATTTTTGTCTTGGATTGTATTGTGAAAAATTACATGGATTTTTTTTTCAAAATTTCCTAAGTTTTCTTTGTGTCTTTTGTGTTTCTTCTATATGAAGTGAGTGATTTTCTATGTTCTATATTGACAAATTCTCGATGTAAATTTTCTTTCCTTCGTTGTGATATCTACAATTTTTTTTTGAGCAATTCACCAGCTATTTTTCTTCTGTAAAGTTCCATGGGCTCTCTTGGTTTCTGATACCCTGTTGGGCTTTCTTGTGCACCTGCACTGTTGTTGTCAGTACTCATGCACCTGCACTGTTGTTGTCAGTACTCATGCACCTGCACTGTTGTTGTCAGCACTCATGCACCTGCACTGTTGTTGTCAGCACTCATGCACCTGCACTGTTGTTGTCAGCACTCATGCACCTGCACTGTTGTTGTCTGTGCACTGTTGTCAGTATGCTCATGTTGTCAGCACTCATGCACCTGCACTGTTGTTGTCAGCACTCATGCACCTGCAGTTGTTGTCAGCACTCATGCACCTGCACTGTTGTTGTCAGCACTCATGCACCTGCAGTTGTTGTCAGCACTCATGGACCTGAACTGTTGTTGTCAGCACTCATGCACCTGCACTGTTGTCAGTACTCGTGCACCCGCACGACTGTTGTCAGTACTCGTGGACTTGCACTGTTGTTGTCAGCACTCATGCACCTGCATTGTTGTTGTCAGCACTCATGGACCTGAACTGTTGTTGTCAGCACTCATGCACCTGCACTGTTGTCAGTACTCGTGCACCCGCACGACTGTTGTCAGTACTCGTACTCAGCACTCATGCACCTGGACACTGCCTGAACTGTTGTTGTCAGCACTCATGCACCTGCACTGTTGTCAGTACAGCACGACTGTTGTCAGTACTCGTGGACTTGCACTATTATTGTCAGCACTCATGCACCTGCACTGTTGTTGTCAGCACTCATGCCTGAACTGTTGTTGTCAGCACTCCGCACTGTTGTCACTGTTGTGTTGTCAGTACTCGTGGACTTGCACTGTTGTTGTCAGCACTCATGCACCTGCATTGTTGTTGTCAGCACTCATGCACCTGAACTATTATTGTCAGCACTCATGCACCTGCACTGTTGTTGTCAGCACTCATGCACCCGCACGACTGTTGTCAGTACTCGTGCACCTGCACTACTGTTGTCAGTACTCATGCACCTGCACTACTGTTGTCAGTACTCATGCGCCTGCACTGCTGTTATCAGTACTCATGGACCTGCACTACTGTTGTCAGTACTCGTGCACCTGCACTGTTGTTGTCAGCTCATGCACCTGCACTACTGTTGTCAGTACTCGTGCACCTGCACTAGTTGTCAGTACTCGTGCACCTGCACTACTGTTGTCAGTACTCATGCACCTGCACTGTTGTTGTCAGTACTCATGCACCTGCACTGTTGTCAGTACTCGTGCACCTGCACGACTGTTGTCAGTATTCGTGCACCTGCACGACTGTTGTCAGTACTCATGCACCTGCACTACTGTTGTCAGTACACATGCACTTGCACTACTGTTGTCAGTTCTCATGCACCTGCACTGTTGTCAGTACTCATGGACCTGCACTACTGCTGTCAGTACACATTAACCTGCACTACTTTTGTCAGTACTCATGAACCTGCACTATTGTTATCAGTACAAATGGAACTGCACTACTGTTGTCTACTCATGGACCCACACACTTTGTTGTCTACAGTCATGGACCCACACACTACTCTTGTTGGCTACACTCGTGAACCCACACATTACTCTTGTCTACACTCATGGACCCACACACTAATGTTAGTCTACACTCGTGAACCCACACACTATTGTTGTCTACACTCGTGGACCCACACACTACTCTTGTCCACTCATGGACCCACACACTACTCTTGTTGTCTACATTCGTGGACCCACACACTACTCTTGTCTACACTCATGGACCCACACACTACTCTTGTTGTCTACATTCGTGGACCCACACACTACTCTTGTCTACACTCATGGACCCACACACTACTCTTGTTGTCTACATTCGTGGACCCACACACTACTCTTGTTGTCTACACTCATGGACCCACACACTACTCTTGTTGTTTACATTCGTGGACCCACACACTACTCTTGTTGTCTACATTCGTGGACCCACACACTACTCTTGTTGTCTACACTCATGGACCCACACACTACTCTTGTTGTCTACATTCGTGGACCCACACACTACTCTTGTTGTCTACACTCATGGACCCACACACTACTCTTGTTGTTTACATTCGTGGACCCACACACTACTCTTGTTGTTTACATTCGTGGACCCACACACTACTCTTGTTGTCTACACTCATGGACCCACACACTACTCTTGTTGTCTACACTCATGGACCCACACACTACTCTTGTTGTTTACATTCGTGGACCCACACACTACTCTTGTTGTCTACACTCATGGACCCACACACTACTCTTGTTGTCTACACTCGTGGACCCACACACCATTGTTGTCTACACTCATGGACCCACACACTACTCTTGTTGTCTACACTCATGGACCCACACACTACTCTTGTTGTTTACATTCGTGGACCCACACACTACTCTTGTTGTCTACACTCATGGACCCACACACTACTCTTGTTGTCTACATTCGTGGACCCACACACTACTCTTGTTGTCTACACTCATGGACCCACACACTACTCTTGTTGTCTACACTCGTGGACCCACACACCATTGTTGTCTACACTCATGGACCTATTACTCAGGATGGTTTCCCAGGGAATAAGTGATAGTTCATTGTTTATTTCTTCTGGACTGTTGAAATTGAATTTACTAACCATCCCTTCTATCTGCTGTCTCGTATGCTATATTTCTGTGCACGTCGACGAGGCACGTAAAATTTCAACAATTTAAATTATATAAACAGTGAACAGGTTATTCTGATACGGAATATATACACCGAGAGGCGCATGCCTGTGTATATATACAGTTTCCTTTCGTCTATGTTTTAAAGATCCAAGTATTCTTGACTGGTGGTGAATAGGTGACCTGCCTTAATTAATGATCTTCGTTTAGTCCATAGGTTTTAAACCCAAGTAATCAATATTGTTAAGTCTGTAACTCTGAAATATTAGGCTTAGAGAACAAAATATAAAGCTTTGTTTACTCATAAGTCTCGGATTGTAAGCATTATTTACTCAGTGACTCTCATAATATAAGGCCTTGAACACTCCCCTCCCTTCATAAAAGGAATAGCGATTAGCTTCTTACTGCATGATAACGTCAAATTATGAAGTATCTTCAGAGGGGAGATGGTGCACAGAGAAAGTACTATGCGTGATGTGTGAGGTTGGATGGTGACCAGAGAAAGTACCATGTGTGATGTTAGGGTGGATGGTAACCAGAGAAAGTATTATGTGGTGTATTAGGTTGGATGGTGCACAAAGTATTATGTGGTGTATTAGGTTGGATGGTGCACAAAGTATTATGTGGTGTATTAGGTTGGATGGTGCACAAAGTATTATGTGGTGTATTAGGTTGGATGGTGCACAAAGTATTATGTGGTGTATTAGGTTGGATGGTGCACAAAGTATTATGTGGTGTATTAGGTTGGATGGTGCACAAAGTATTATGTGGTGTATTAGGTTGGATGGTGCACCAAGTATTATGTGGTGTATTAGGTTGGATGGTGCACAAAGTATTATGCGGTGATTAGGTTGGATGGTGCACAAAGTATTATGCGGTGTATTAGGTTGGATGGTGCACAGAGAAAGTACCGTATGTGTGAGAAATGCCAGAGGTCACAGGTTGGTAGACAGAAACAATCCAGGAAGGTAGTAACCGCCTTGTCAATAAGTGTGAAATGGAAGTCTGTTACAGATTTTGCGCCCTGCCAGGACTGCTGATCTTTTCTTTCTACACGTAAGATTTTACAAACTTTCTACCTACATTTACTGCACACATGCCTTTACTATGTGCAAAACAGTTCATAATATTGTAATATTTCCTTTCCAACCTAGGAAACCTAGTCTTGGACCGAGCCTTCGGAAAGATGAGCCCCAGAACCACAATAGATAACAGATTGTTGATAAATGTCAGAGGTCAATGGGATGTTCGTTTAAGACTTGAGGTAGGGCAAAACTAATCAAGGTAGGGTTTCGTAGGTCAGGGCAAATGAATATCTATCTAGTCCGTACTACTAGTAATGGGTGGGTTCCATGGCAGGTTGGAGGTCCACTAGACGCTACTATTGATCACTGAGGCTGTTGTCCTTTAGCAAGAGCAGCTCGGGTAAAGGCTACAATACATGTTTTAGCACAGCAGCAGCATCGGGAATGGCAGCAGCAGCAGCGGCACAGCAGCAGCCATCTCCCGCGCCAGCATCCTTAATCAAGTCTTCATAATGCAAGGAATCCAACTCTTTTTCCCGCCAGCACCTGCGCGCGTCCTGCCTCTCTGCGTCCGCTCTTCTCATTGGCCTGCATGTAAAGAACCACTCACTCAATTGGTCCGTCGGAAAGCAACGTCGCTTGCGATTGGTCCGGCCGTAAGCAACGTAACTAGTGAGTAGCTGGGAGGTGACCGCAAGCCACGCCCACCTTAATTATTCACTTGAGGCGGGATATTAACCAGGATGTCATTGGCTGTGGTAAATGTCACTCTCCAGGATGAATTATTCCTTCTTCTATTATTTTAGAGCACACATGGCTGCTGAACGATGCAGTCACCAGCCTCAAAACATTCTTTATGATATATATATTAGCCTAATATTTCCCGTATTTCATAATTCAGAGGCGAGAGTTGGTAACTGGCCAAGAAAAAGTGTTGTGGGTGACGTTCCCATCAGCAGGAATTAGGATTTGACAGAATAATGTAAACAAGTCATGTGACCAGCTTAGTTTCACTTTATCCTGTCCTCCGTAACCTCACCTACTGCTAGCAGACAGTGTTGCCTGCGTATTCTTCATTACATTTATATCAAATGATAAACGAGGCGTAAATTAACAAAAATAAAGTTATTCGGAGTTGGGAAGGTGTTTCCCTGGGACAGTGTCGATCAACTTCCATTATAGACAAAATAAAACAAATCAGTCAAATATAGACCATTTTATTTTATTTTCCATACAAGAACCCGGGCAATAAATACTTCACAAGAACGTTAAAAATGTGTAGTTAAAAGTAAAACTTACTGGAGTGTTTAGATGATTATGATGTATGTGAGCGAGTTACAGTCAGCGGCCAACATGGCCACCATACAGCCTCATGAATGACCACTACACAGCCTCATGAATGACCACCACACAGCCTCATGAATGACACCACACAGCCTCATGAACGACCACCACACAGCCTCTTGAACGACCACCACAGCCTCATGAATGACCACCACAGCCTCATGAATGACCACCACACAGCCTCATGAATGACCACTACATAGCTTCATGAATGACCACTACAGTCTCATGAATGACCACCACACAGCCTCATGAATGACCACCACACAGCCTCATGAATGACCACTACATAGCTTCATGAATGACCACTACACAGCCTCATGAATGACCACCAAACAGCCTCATGAATGACCACTACATAGCTTCATGAATGACCACTACACAGCCTCATGAATGACACCACACAGCCTCATGAATGACCACTACACAGCTTCATGAATGACCGCTACACAGCCTCATGAATGACACCACACAACCTCATGAATGACCACTACATAGCTTCATGAATGACCACTACACAACCTCATGAATGACCACTACACAGCTTCATGAATGACCACTACACAGCTTCATGAATGACCACTACACAGCCTCATGAATGACCACTACACAGCCTCATGAATGACCACTACACAGCTTCATGAATGACCACCACACAGCCTCATGAATGACCACTACACAGCCTCATGAATGACCACTACACAGCCTCATGAATGACCACTACACAGCTTCATGAATGACACCACACAGCCTCATGAATGACACCACACAGCCTCATGAATGACATCACACAGCCTCATGAATGACCACTACACAGCCTCATGAATGGCATCACACAGCCTCATGAATGACCACTACACAGCCTCATGAATGACCACTACACAGCCTCATGAATGACACCACACAGCTTCATGAATGACCACTACACAGCCTCATGAATGACCACTACACAGCCTCATGAATGACACCACACAGCCTCATGAATGACCACTACACAGCCTCATGAATGACACCACAGCCTCATGAATGACCACTACACAGCCTCATGAATGACACCACACAGCTTCATGAATGACCACCACACAGCCTCGTGAATGACCACCACACAGCCTCATGAATGACCACTACACAGCCTCGCGAATGACCACCACACAGCCTCGTGAATGACCACCACACAGCCTCGTGAATGACCACCACACAGCCTCGTGAATGACCACCACACAACCTCGTGAATGACCACCACACAGCCTCGTGAATGACCACCACACAGCCTCGTGAATGACCACCACACAGCCTCGTGAATGACCACCACACAGCCTCGTGAATGACCACCACACAGCCTCATGAATGACCACCACACAGCCTCGTGAATGACCACCACACAGCCTCGTGAATGACCACCACACAGCCTCGTGAATGACCACCACAGCCTCGTGAATGACCACCACACAGCTTCGTGAATGACCACCACACAGCCTCATGAATGACCACCACACAGCCTCGTGAATGACCACCAAACAGCCTCGTGAATGACCACCAAACAGCCTCGTGAATGACCACCACACAGCCTCGTGAATGACCACTACACAGCCTCGTGAATGACCACCACACAGCCTCGTGAATGACCACCACACAGCCTCGTGAATGACCACTACACAGCCTCGTGAATGACCACCACACAGCCTCGTGAATGACCACCACACAGCCTCGTGAATGACCACCACACAGCCTCGTGAATGACCACCACACAGCCTCGTGAATGACCACCACACAGCCTCGTGAATGACCACTACACAGCCTCGTGAATGACCACCACACAGTCTTGTGAATGACCACTACACAGCCTCGTGAATGACCACCACACAGCCTCGTGAATGACCACCACACAGCCTCGTGAATGACCACCACACAGCCTCATGAATGACCAAAACACAGCCTCGTGAATGACCACCACAGCCTCGTGAATGACCACCACACAGCCTCGTGAATGACCACAACATAGCCTCGTGAATGACCACTACACAGCCTCGTGAATGACCACAACATAGCCTCGTGAATGACCACTACACAGCCTCGTGAATGACCACCACACAGCCTCGTGAATGACCACCACACAGCCTCGTGAATGACCACTACACAGCCTCGTGAATGACCACTACACAGCCTCGTGAATGACCACTACACAGCCTCGTGAATGACCACTACGCAGCCTCGTGAATGACCACCACACAGCCTCGTGAATGACCACTACACAGCCTCGTGAATGACCACCACACAGCCTCGTGAATGACCACCACACAGCATCGTGAATGACCACTACACAGCCTCGTGAATGACCACCACACAGCCTCGTGAATGACCACTACACAGCCTCGTGAATGACCACTACACAGCCTCGTGAATAACCACTACACAGCCTCGTGAATGACCACCACACAGCCTCGTGAATGACCACAACATAGCCTCATGAATGACCACAACATAGCCTCATGAATGACCACCACACAGCCTCGTGAATGACCACAATATAGCCTCGTGAATGACCACTACACAGCCTCGTGAATGACCACTACACAGCCTCGTGAATGACCACAACATAGCCTCGTGAATGACCACTACACAGCCTCGTGAATGACCACTACACAGCCTCGTGAATGACCACCACACAGCCTCGTGAATGACCACCACACAGCCTCATGAATGACCACAACACAGCCTCGTGAATGACCACCACAGCCTCGTGAATGACCACCACACAGCCTCGTGAATGACCACAACATAGCCTCGTGAATGACCACTACACAGCCTCGTGAATGACCACAACATAGCCTCGTGAATGACCACTACACAGCCTCGTGAATGACCACTACACAGCCTCGTGAATGACCACCACACAGCCTCGTGAATGACCACCACACAGCCTCGTGAATGACCACTACACAGCCTCGTGAATGACCACTACACAGCCTCGTGAATGACCACTACACAGCCTCGTGAATGACCACTACGCAGCCTCGTGAATGACCACCACACAGCCTCGTGAATGACCACTACACAGCCTCGTGAATGACCACCACACAGCCTCGTGAATGACCACCACACAGCCTCGTGAATGACCACTACACAGCCTCGTGAATGACCACCACACAGCCTCGTGAATGACCACTACACAGCCTCGTGAATGACCACTACACAGCCTCGTGAATAACCACTACACAGCCTCGTGAATGACCACCACACAGCCTCGTGAATGACCACAACATAGCCTCATGAATGACCACAACATAGCCTCATGAATGACCACCACACAGCCTCGTGAATGACAACATAGCCTCGTGAATGACCACTACACAGCCTCGTGAATGACCACTACACAGCCTCGTGAATGACCACAACATAGCCTCGTGAATGACCACTACACAGCCTCGTGAATGACCACTACACAGCCTCGTGAATGACCACCACACAGCCTCGTGAATGACCACCACACAGCCTCGTGAATGACCACTACACAGCCTCGTGAATGACCACAACATAGCCTCGTGAATGACCACCACACAGCCTCGTGAATGACCACAACATAGCCTCGTGAATGACCACCACACAGCCTCGTGAATGACCACCACACAGCCTCGTGAATGACCACAACATAACCTCGTGAATGACCACTACACAGCCTCGTGAATGACCACAACATAGCCTCGTGAATGACCACAACACAGCCTCGTGAATGACCACCACACAGCCTCGTGAATGACCACCACACAGCCTCGTGAATGACCACTACACAGCCTCGTGAATGACCACCACACAGCCTCGTGAATGACCACCACACAGCCTCGTGAATGACCACCACACAGCCTCGTGAATGACCACCACACAGCCTCGTGAATGACCACCACACAGCCTCGTGAATGACCACTACACAGCCTCGTGAATGACCACCACACAGTCTTGTGAATGACCACTACACAGCCTCGTGAATGACCACCACACAGCCTCGTGAATGACCACCACACAGCCTCGTGAATGACCACCACACAGCCTCATGAATGACCACTACACAGCCTCGTGAATGACCACCACACAGCCTCGTGAATGACCACCACACAGCCTCGTGAATGACCACCACACAGCCTCGTGAATGACCACCACACAGCCTCGTGAATGACCACTACACAGCCTCGTGAATGACCACCACACAGCCTCGTGAATGACCACTACACAGTCGTGAATGACCACTACACAGCCTCGTGAATGACCACCACACAGCCTCGTGAATGACCACCACACAGCCTCGTGAATGACCACTACACAGCCTCGTGAATGACCACACACAGCCTCGTGAATGACCACCACACAGCCTCGTGAATGACCACCACACAGCCTCGTGAATGACCACTACACAGCCTCGTGAATGACCACTACACAGCCTCGTGAATGACCACAACATAGCCTCGTGAATGACCACTACACAGCCTCGTGAATGACCACTACACAGCCTCGTGAATGACCACCACACAGCCTCGTGAATGACCACCACACAGCCTCGTGAATGACCACTACACAGCCTCGTGAATGACCACCACACAGCCTCGTGAATGACCACCACACAGCCTCGTGAATGACCACAACATAGCCTCGTGAATGACCACTACACAGCCTCGTGAATGACCACAACATAGCCTCGTGAATGACCACAACAGAGCCTCGTGAATGACCACTACACAGCCTCGTGAATGACCACCACACAGCCTCGTGAATGACCACTACACAGCCTCGTGAATGACCACTACACAGCCTCGTGAATGACCACTACACAGCCTCGTGAATGACCACTACACAGCCTCGTGAATGACCACTACACAGCCTCGTGAATGACCACCACACAGCCTCGTGAATGACCACTACACAGCCTCGTGAATGACCACCACAGCCTCGTGAATGACAGCCTCGTGAATGACCACCACACAGCCTCGTGAATGACCACAACAATGACCACTACACAGCCTGGTGAATGACCACTACACAGCCTCGTGAATGACCACTACACAGCCTCGTGAATGACCACTACACAGCCTCGTGAATGACCACCACACAGCCTCGTGAATGACCACAACACAGCCTCGTGAATGACCACTACACAGCCTCGTGAATGACCACTACACAGCCTCGTGAATGACCACTACACAGCCTAATGAGCCTCGTGAATGACCACCACACAGCCTCGTGAATGACCACTACACAGCCTCGTGAATGACCACCACACAGCCTCGTGAATGACCACCACACAGCCTCGTGAATGACCACTACACAGCCTCGTGAATGACCACCACACAGCCTCGTGAATGACCACTACACAGCCTCGTGAATGACCACTACACAGCCTCGTGAATAACCACTACACAGCCTCGTGAATGACCACCACACAGCCTCGTGAATGACCACAACATAGCCTCATGAATGAATGACCACCACACAGCCTCGTGAATGACCACAATATAGCCTCGTGAATGACCACTACACAGCCTCGTGAATGACCACTACACAGCCTCGTGAATGACCACAACATAGCCTCGTGAATGACCACTACACAGCCTCGTGAATGACCACTACACAGCCTCGTGAATGACCACCACACAGCCTCGTGAATGACCACCACACAGCCTCGTGAATGACCACCACAGCCTCATGAATGACCACAACACAGCCTCGTGAATGACCACCACAGCCTCGTGAATGACCACCACACAGCCTCGTGAATGACCACAACATAGCCTCGTGAATGACCACTACACAGCCTCGTGAATGACCACAACATAGCCTCGTGAACGACCACTACACAGCCTCGTGAATGACCACTACACAGCCTCGTGAATGACCACCACACAGCCTCGTGAATGACCACAACACAGCCTCGTGAATGACCACTACACAGCCTCGTGAATGACCACTACACAGCCTCGTGAATGACCACTACACAGCCTCGTGAATGACCACTACACAGCCTCGTGAATGACCACCACACAGCCTCGTGAATGACCACTACACAGCCTCGTGAATGACCACTACACAGCCTCGTGAATGACCACTACACAGCCTCGTGAATGACCACTACACAGCCTCGTGAATGACCACAACATAGCCTCGTGAATGACCACTACACAGCCTCGTGAATGACCACTACACAGCCTCGTGAATGACCACCACACAGCCTCGTGAATGACCACCACACAGCCTCGTGAATGACCACTACACAGCCTCGTGAATGACCACAACATAGCCTCGTGAATGACCACCACACAGCCTCGTGAATGACCACAACATAGCCTCGTGAATGACCACCACACAGCCTCGTGAATGACCACCACACAGCCTCGTGAATGACCACAACATAGCCTCGTGAATGACCAATACACAGCCTCGTGAATGACCACCACACAGCCTCGTGAATGACCACAACATAGCCTCGTGAATGACCACTACACAGCCTCGTGAATGACCACTACACAGCCTCGAGAATGACCACTACACAGCCTCGTGAATGACCACTACACAGCCTCGTGAATGACCACCACATAGACTCGTGAATGACCACAATATAGCCTCGTGAATGACCACCACACAGCCTCGTGAATGACCACTACACAGCCTCGTGAATGACCACTACACAGCCTCGTGAATGACCACAACATAGCTTCGTGAATGACCACAACAGCCTCGTGAATGACCACCACACAGCCTCGTGAATGACCACCACACAGTCTCGTGAATGACCACTACACAGCCTCGTGAATGACCACAACAGCCTCGTGAATGACCACAACATAGCCTCGTGAATGACCACAACAGCCTCGTGAATGACCACTACACAGCCTCGTGAATGACCACTACACAGCCTCGTGAATGACCACAACAGCCTCGTGAATGACCACTACACAGCCTCGTGAATGACCACAACATAGCCTCGTGAATGATCACAACAGCCTCGTGATTGACCACCACACAGCCTCGTGAATGACCACCACACAGCCTCGTGAATGACCACTACACAGCCTCGTGACTGACCACAACATAGCCTCGTGAATGACCACAACAGCCTCGTGAATGACCACTACACAGCCTCGTGAATGACCACTACACAGCCTCGTGAATGACCACAACAGCCTCGTGAATGACCACAACATAGCCTCGTGAATGACCACAACAGCCTCGTGAATGACCACTACACAGCCTCGTGAATGACCACAACAGCCTCGTGAATGACCACTACACAGCCTCGTGAATGACCACAACAGCCTCGTGAATGACCACTACACAGCCTCGTGAATGACCACCACACAGCCTCGTGAATGACCACAACAGCCTCGTGAATGACCACTACACAGCCTCGTGAATGACCACTACACAGCCTCGTGAATGACCACAACAGCCTCGTGAATGACCACAACCTCATGAATGACCACCACACAACCTTATGAATGACCACTACACAACCTCATGAATGACCACTACACAGCCTCATGAATGACCACTACACAACCTCATGAATGACCACTACACAACCTCATGAATGACCACTACACAACCTCATGAATGACCACTACACAACCTCATGAATGACCACTACACAACCTCATGAATGACCACTACACAACCTCATGAATGACCACTACACAGCCTCATGAATGACCACTACACAACCTCATGAATTACCACAACAGCCTCGTGAATTACCACAACAACCTCATGAATGACCACAACAACCTCGTGAATGACCACAACAACCTCGTGAATTACCACAACAACCTCGTGAATGACCACAACAGCCTCGTGAATGACCACAACAACCTCGTGAATGACCACAACAACCTCATGAATGACCACAACAACCTCATGAATGACCACAACAACCTCATGAATGACCACAACAACCTCATGAATGACCACAACAACCTCATGAATGACCACAACAACCTCGTGAATGACCACAACAACCTCGTGAACTACCACAACAACCTCATGAATGACCACAACAGCCTCGTGAATGACCACAACAACCTCGTGAATTACCACAACAACCTCGTGAATGACCACAACAACCTCATGAATGACCACAACAACCTCGTGAATTACCACAACAACCTCATGAATGACCACAACAGCCTCGTGAATGACCACAACACCCTCGTGAATGACCACAACAACCTCGTGAATGACCACAACAACCTCGTGAATGACCACAACAGCCTCGTGAATGACCACAACAGCCTCGTGAATGACCACAACAGCCTCGTGAATGACCACAACAGCCTCGTGAATGACCATAACAACCTCGTGAATGACCACAACAGCCTCGTGAATGACCACAACAGCCTCGTGAATGACCACAACAACCTCGTGAATGACCACAACAGCCTCGTGAATGACCACAACAGCCTCGTGAATGACCACAACAGCCTTGTGAATGATCACAAGTCTCAAAGGCAATACGACTTCATTTACATTTGCTAATGATAAATTAGACACATGTGCAACTCTTGGGTATCTTTATTGAGGAAACGTTTCGCCACACAATGGCTTCATCAGTCCATACAAAGGGATGATTACCTCATTCTCCTCCTGTTCTTCAAGTTTCTCCTTTGTATGGACTAATGAAGCCACTACGTGGCGAAACGTTTCCTCAATAAAGATACCCAAGAGTTGCACATGTGTCTAATTTATCAACATGTCGGTTCTCTGAACCATTCATCTACAAACACATTTGCTAATATACAGAGCCTCAAGCCTTCCACCAACAACAAAATACCTTTCATCAGTGGACTTCACATGGTTAGAATCATGAACAAATTACAAAGTAATGAGCCAATGACACGTCTACACCCGGTCACAATTGTAATGAGTTTAAGTACAAATATTAAATGGGTCATTCACTCACACGAGCGGGCACACACGAGGTCGCACGTACAGACACACACACACGCACACGCGCATACAAACATGTATAGAAGTGAAGATGGTTCATTACCTTTGTTACTTGCCATGACTGTGACCAGCGCTACATGGAGTTCATTACCTTTGTTCAGCTATCATAACTTTGGAATCCAGTCCCTGGACCCATTATGTACCTGGAGTTTACCTGGAGACAGTTCCAGGGGTCAACGCCCCCGCGGCCCGGTCTGTGACCAGGCCTCATGGTGGATCAGGGCCTGATCAACCAGGCTGTTACTGCTGGCTGCATGCAATCCAACGTACGAGTCACAGCCCGGCTGGTCAGGCACAGACTTTAGGTGCTTGTCCAGTGCCTGCTTGAAGACAGTCAGGGGTCTATTGGTAATCCCCCTTATGTATGCCGGGAGGCAGTTGAACAGTTTTGGGCCCCTGACACTTACTGTGTTGTCTCTTAACGTGCTAGTGACACCCCTGCTTTTCATTGGGAGGATGTTGCATTGTCTGTCGAGTCTTTTGCTTTCGTAGTGATTTTCGTGTGCAAGTTTGGTACTAATCCCTCTAGGATTTTCCAGGTGTATATAATCATGTATCTCTCCCGCCTGCATTCCAGGGAATACAGGTTCAGGAACCTCAAGCGCTCCCAGTAATTGAGGTGTTTTATCTCCATTATGCGTGCCGTGAAGGTTCTCTGTACATTTTCTAGGTCAGCAATTTCACCTGCCTTGAAAGGTGCTGTTAGTGTGCAGCAATATTCAAGCCTAGATAGAACAAGCAACCTGAAGAGTGTCATCATGGGCTTGGTAACCCTAGTTCTGAAGGTTCTCATTATCCATCCTGTCATTTTTCTAGCAGATGCGATTGATACAATGTTATGGTCCTTGAAGGTGAGATCCTCCAACATGATCACTCCCAGGTCTTTGACGTTGGTGTTTCGCTCTATTTTGTGGCCAAAATTTGTTTTGTACTCTGATGAAGTTTTAATTCCTCATGTGTACCATATCGGAGTAATTGAAATTTCTCATCGTTGAACTTCATATTGTTTTCTGCAGCCCATTGAAAGATTTGGTTGATGTCCGCCTGGAGCCTTGCAGTGTCTGCAATGGAAGACACTGTCATGCAGATTCAGGTGTCATCTACTCTTTGTGTTCTATTTGTGAGGAAATTATAGATCCATCTACCAACTTTTCCTGTTATTCCTTTATCAAGCATTTTGTGCGCTATTATGCCATGGTCGCACTTGTCAAAGGCTTTTGCAAAGTCTGTGTATATTTCATCTGCATTCTTTTTGTCTTCTAGTGCATCTAGGACCTTGTCGTAGTGATCCAGTGGTTGGGACAGACAGGAGCGACCTGCTCTAAACCCATGTTGCCCTGGGTTGTGTAACTGAAGGGTATCTAGATGGGTGGTGATCTTGCTTCTTAGGACCCTTTCAAAGATTTTTATGATATGGGATGTTAGTGCTATCGGTCTGTAGTTCTTTGCAATTGCTTTACTGCCCCCTTTGTGGAGTGGAGCTATGTCTGTTGTTTTTAGTAACTGTGGGACGACCCCCGTGTCCATGTTCCCTCTCCATAGGATGGTAAATGCTCGTGATAGGAGCTTCTTGCAGTTCTTGATGAACACAGAGTTCCATGAGTCTGGCCCTGGGGCAGAGTGCATGGGCATGTAATTTATCGCCTGTTCAAAGTCATTTGGCGTCAGGATAACATCAGATAAGCTCGTGTTTACCAAATTCTGTGGCTCTCTCATGAAAAATTCATTTAGATCCTCGACTCTCAGTCTGGTTAGAGGCTTGCTAAAAACTGAGTCATATTGGGATTTGAGTAGCTCAATCATTTCCTTGCTGTCATCTGTGTAGGACCTCATAATTTTGTAATATTTTAAACTTAAGATTTAATCTAAGTCTGCCCGAAATGCCTAGCCATGCTAGGTGTTCTAGTGGTACACTCTGTAATTATTATTCTACTACATGTAAACCACACAATAACCAAATTCTGTAAACTCAGCATTGTAATCCTTATAGAGAGTAAACTTTGAATTGAATTGAATTGAATCTTGTTTAAGTAGGGGTCCAATACTGGACGTAGTTCTTGACTTTGATTTGGCATAAGAAAAGAAATACTTTGGGTTTTATTTGACTACCACCCACAGGATGGGTATGGGGTGCATAATAAAGATATTAAACGCATAATGAAGATATTAAACATCGTATTTGACTCCTCTAAAAGTGAGTCAAATACGATGTTTGCTGCCTTCAAAGAGACCCACACAAAAGACCACCTTGACAGGGAAATATGGATAACAGGGTACAACTTTTTTAGATGTGACAGAAAGAACAGCCAACAAGGAAGGGGGTTAGCCTGTATGTCTGAGTTGCTCATTTGCACAGAGTTCCTCAAGCAGAGGCACAGTCATTGGCCTCCACTCCAGAACAAAAGATATTAGAGCCAGCAAATAAAACCCCCCTAAATTCCATCAATATAATGACATTTGTCTTTGCAAACATACAGGGTTTAAAGCTGCCAACAAACAACAAAATTCTTTACATCAAGGGACTGCTCACGGAGTCAAATGCAATGTTTGCAGCTTTCACAGAGACCCACAAAAAGGATCATTTTGACAACGAAATATGGATCCCAGGTTATAACCTATTCAGATGCGACAGACTAAACAGGCAACAAGATGGAGGGGGTTGTAAGTCACAGAGTCACTCATTTGTTCAGAACTATTAAACACCTCAAATAATGAAGCAGAAGTTTTGGCAGTAAAGACTGAAAACCAAAACCCTGTCATTGTAATTGTATACAGGCACTGGACAGGCACCTAAAGTCAGTACCTGACCAACCGGGCTGTGGTTCATATGTCAGCTTGCGTGCGGTCAGCAGTAACAGCCTGGTTATCAGACCCTGATCCACCATGAGGCCTGGTCTCAGACCGGGCCACGGGGGCATTGACCCCCAAAACTCTCTCCAGGTAAACTCCAGGTAAGCCTCCGGATGCAACTTCCCAGCAATTCCAGGAACAGGTTTTGAAAATTTACCACTGTCTGGAAAATCTCCCAACTCCTGCCCCAAACAACTTGCTACTAGGAGATTTCAATTTGAGACACCTAAAATGGAGGAGTGTAGCAAATAATATTTTAGCAGAGATCACCCCAGGAGGCAGCTCAGATGAAAATTCACACACACACACACACACAAGCTGTTAAATCTCTGCACAAAATTCACCTTAAACCAGCAAATATTAGAGCCTACAAGACTAGAAAATATGCTGGACTAGAAAATATGCTGGACGATCTGATCCGTAATATAACCGTATCAAAGACAATACACTCTGATCATAACATAAGAGAGATACAGACATGTATACACAGGACTCCTGACAAGTAAAATGTGATTAGTCATGAGGGTGTCTTCACAAAATTCAATTTCAATAACAAAAACATACAAAGGGAACAAGTCAACCATGTCTTAAATGAATCAAGCTGGGAAGAGATCCTGAACAATATGGATCCAAACCTTTGCCTAGAAAAAATTAACTCTGGCTCTTGAGATCTGCTCAAGGCACATTCCATTAAGAAAAAGAAAGAGAAGATGTAAACTAGAAAGAGAGAAACGCTCCCTATACAGATGAAGGCGAAGAATTACATAGCTGCTGAGAGGGGCCAATATATCTGAAATACAAAGGGAGGCACTGGTCAGTGAAACAGTAAATATCAAACTAAGCTGAAGGGATCTTACAGGAGATAAGAATCACAGGAAGAATTAAAAGCCATAAAGGAAATTGAAAAAAAAAAATACTTCTTGTATGTCAAATCTAAGGAAAAAACAACATCCAGTATTGGGCCCCTGCTTAGGCGAGTTGGAACATACACAGATGACAGCCAAGAAATGAGTGAGATACTAAAATCCCAATGTGATTCAGTGTTCAGTGAGCCGTTACCTAGACTAAGGGTCAACAATCTCAATGAATTCTTTATGAACGAAACCCAAAATTAGGTCATCTCAAAAATCTCTGATATTATCCTAACACCACAAGACTCTGAAAAGGCAATAAATGACATGCCCATGCACTCTGCCCCAGGCCCAGACTCATGGAACTCCGTGTTAATCAAAAACTGAAAGAAGCCCGTCACGAGCCTTCAGCATTGTAAGGAGATGGAGCATGGACACAGGGGTTATCCCACACTCATTAAAGAAACAGACAGAGCCCCAGTCTACAAAGGTGGCAGCAAAGCAACTGCAAAGAACTACAGACCGATAGCACTAACATCCCATATCATAAAAATCTTTGAGAGGATTCTAAGAAGCAAGATCACCAACCTCCTAGATACCCATCAATTACACAACCCAGGGCAACAGGGGTTCAGAGCAAGCCACTCCTGCCTGTCCCAGCTACTAGACCACTATGACAAGGTCCTAGATGCTATAGGGGATAAACAAAATGCAGATATAGTATACACAGATTTTGCAAAAGCCTTCAACAAGTGTGACCACAGTGTAATAGCACACAAAATGCTTGATAAAGGAACAACAGGAAAAGCTGGTAGCTGGATCTATAACTTCCTGACAAACAGAACACAAAGAGTAATAGTAAACAGAGTAAAGTCCAAGGCAGCTATGGCGAAAAGCTCTGTTCCACAAGGCACAGTACTCACTCCCATCCTATTCCTCATCCTCAAAACTGACATAGACAAGAGATGTAAGCCATAGCTCCATGTCTTCCTTTGCAGATGACACCTGAATTGCCATGACAATGTCCTCCATCAAAGACACTGCAAGACTTCAAGGGGACATCAACAAATCTTCAAATGGGCCACTCAAAATATGAAGTTCAATGAAGAAAAATTTCAACTACTCAGATATGGAAAACTTGAGGAAATTAAAACTGTTTCAAGGTATACAACAAATTCTAACCATACAATAGAGCAAAAAAGTAATATGAAGGACCTGGGAGTGAGAATGTCAGAGGATCTCGCTTTCAAAGACCGTCACAATGTATCTACCACATCTGTTAGGAAAATGATAGGATGGATAATGAGAACCTTCAAAACTAGGGACACAAAGCCCATGATGATTCTCTTCAAATTGCTTGTTCTCTCTAGGCTGGAATACTGCTGTACATTAACTACTCCCTTCAAGGCAGGTGAAACTGCTGACCTGGAGAGTGTACAAAGGACTTTCACAGAACACATAAGTACAATAAGGTACCTAAATTACTGGGAACGGTTGTAAACTCTTGATTTGTATTTCCTGGAATGCAAGCGACAGAGATACATGAATACACACTTGGAAAATCCTAGAGGGATTAATACCAAACTTGCACACGAAAATCACTCCCAATGAAAGCAAAAGACTCAGCAAGAGATGCAACATTCCCCCAATGAAAGGCAGAGGCGTCACGAGTACAATGAGACAACATAATAAGTGTCCGGGGCCCAAGACTATTCAACTGCTTCCCAGCATACATCAGGGGGATTACCAATAGACCCCTGGCTGTCTTCAAGAAGGCACTGGACAGGCACCTTAAGTCAGTACCTGACCAGCCAGGCTATGGTTCATACGTCAATCTGCATGCGGCCAGCAGTAACAGCCTGGTTGATCAGACCCTGATCCACCACAAGACCTGGTCTAAGACTGAACCGCAGAGGCACTGACCCCCGAAACCCTCTCCAAGTACATGTATAGTTTAAATAAAAATTTTGCTTCTTGGTACATTTAACAACCTATAATTGTTAAATTAATTTTACTGCATTGAATTAGTATGGGGTCTGGAGAACAAAAATAAATAAAAAATCCTTTTAGTGTCTTGTATATCCATTATTATTTTACTACATGTAAACTACACAATAACCAAATTCCGTAAACTCAGCATTGTAATCCTTATAAAGAATAAACTTTGAATTGGTGACATTCATTTGCATGATCTCTTGAGATTGGGATGATTAGTGAATCATGGTAGAACTTCAACAAAAAAGTAATCAAAATGCCTGATTTTATGAATCCAATAATACTAGATATGAAAGTACACTTAAAATTCCTATTAGGTATTGAAACAGTTATACAAGATCTGTAGCATTTCACCACTAAAGGTTCAATAATAATACTTATAGGCAAGCTCTAAAACTGCAGAGGTTATACAGCTTAGGAGGTAATCTGATTTAAACAGGGTGGGGGAAGAGAAATCCAATTCCTTGGATTAAGAGTCTTTCAGCAGCAAAAAGGCACCATTTTCAAAGGAAATGAAAGGTCTATCTTTCAAGAGAGGTGCCTAGATGCAGGTGAAAAGCTCTCGATCCAGATAATTGTCTCTACCCTCCCTTTCCTGGGATTAAATCTGGTTTCTCTGGCACTGTATGACCCTACAGGTTTAGTGCTTCCCAGGAACATAATAACAAAAACGTCTAAATATTAAGCCATTTTCCTTATATGTTGTTCTAAAAGTCCTAAACTTTTTAAGAAAAATATTCTTTATCTGTATGACTGAATGACAGCTTTGGTAGAACTTCAACAAAAAAGTAATCAAAATGCCTGATTTTATGAATCCAATAATACTAGATATGAAAGTACACTTAAAATTCCTATTAGGTATTGAAACAGTTATACAAGATCTGTACCATTTCACCACTAAAGGTTCAATAATAATACTTATAGGCAAGCTCTAAAACTGCAGAGGTTATACAGCTTAGGAGGTAATCTGATTTAAACAGGGTGGGGGAAAAGAAATCCAATTCCTTGGATTAAGAGTCTTTCAGCAGCAAAAAGGCACCATTTTCAAAGGAAATGAAAGGTCTATCTTTCAAGAGAGGTGCCTAGATGCAGGTGAAAAGCTCTCGATCCAGATAATTGTCTCTACCCTCCCTTTCCTGGGATTAAATCTGGTTTCTCTGGCACTGTATGACCCTACAGGTTTAGTGCTTCCCAGGAACATAATAACAAAAACGTCTAAATATTAAGCCATTTTCCTTATATGTTGTTCTAAAAGTCCTAAACTTTTTAAGAAAAATATTCTTTATCTGTATGACTGAATGACAGCTTTGCTAGGAACACTCCATCCATGTGATTCTGATGGGTATATATTCGTCTGGTGAAGCACATATCCTCACTGAACCTAAGAAGAAAAACTAATGAGGATAATTACACTAAGTGGCACTTTCAACAGATAAAAATTTGAGGAATGAAAGGTCAGTCTGCTATACCATCCTTACACCATTTTAACCAATTTTGTTACAGGATAATCATGTACAACTCATCAGCCACAAAATTTCATGTTCAATAAGTATGCTACTGTATGCAGAGAACTGCATTTTCAAATATGTTAGTTTGTAATAAACTTCTGAAATACAGTAATTAAAAAAAGTATTCTGAATCTGCAGGTAACCTCTAGTAGCACTGATGATGATTCAATCCCCATTGGCTGGTGAGAAAGTAACCATAGCACCGCAATGGGAGATATTCACACAATGAATCCTTTCACTTGCCTCTCTCTCTCTCAAGAGAGAAAGACATAATAATCACAAAATTATATAAAGAAAACATTAATAAATTAGGATGAAGTCATAACTATAAACCTCTTCACAGAATGGGAGACATGGAATGGGGTACAAGCACTGAAAATAAAATAAAAAAATAAAAAATATAGCTCCTTGCTGACTACAGGTACCTCAGTAGTGGAAGTGGAATGGAAGCAAATAAAATGTTAAAATAATAGTAAAAGGTGTAGCAAATTTACAAGTGGAGACAGGAAAGGTGGATATGTATTGTACCATTTTTTTTTTTTATTATTATCACACTGGCCGACTCCCACCAAGGCAGGGTGGCCCGAAAAAGAAAAACTTTCACCATCATTCACTCCATCACTGTCTTGCCAGAAGGGTGCTCTACACTACAGTTTTTAAACTGCAATATTAACACCCCTCCTTCAGAGTGCAGGCACTGTACTTCCCATCTCCAGGACTCAAGTCCGGCCTGCCGGTTTCCCTGAACCTCTTCATAAATGTTACTTTGCTCACACTCCAACAGCACGTCAAGTATTAAAAACCATTTGTCTCCATTCACTCCTATCAAACACGCTCACGCATGCCTGCTGGAAGTCCAACCCCCTCGCACACAAAACCTCCTTTACCCCCTCTCTCCAACCTTTCCTAGGCCGACCCCTACCCCGCCTTCCTTCCACTACAGACTGATACACTCTTGAAGTCATTCTGTTTCGCTCCATTCTCTCTACATGTCCAAACCACCTCAACAACCCTTCCTCAGCCCTCTGGACAACAGTTTTGGTAATCCCGCACCTCCTCCTAACTTCCAAACTACGAATTCTCTGCATTATATTCACACCACACATTGCCCTCAGACATGACATCTCCACTGCCTCCAGCCTTCTCCTCGCTGCAACACTCATCACCCATGCTTCACACCCATATAAGAGCGTTGGTAAAACTATACTCTCATGCATTCCCCTCTTTGCCTCCAAGGACAAAGTTCTTTGTCTCCACAGACTCCTAAGTGCACCACTCACTCTTTTCCCCTCATCAATTCTATGATTCACCTCATCTTTCATAGACCCATCCGCTGACACGTCCACTCCCAAATATCTGAATACATTCACCTTCTCCATACTCTCTCCCTCCAATCTGATATTCAATCTTTCATCACCTAATCTTTTTGTTATCCTCATAACCTTACTCTTTCCTGTATTCACCTTTAATTTTCTTCTTTTGCACACCCTACCAAATTCATCCACCAATCTCTGCAACTTCTCTTCAGAATCTCCCAAGAGCACAGTGTCATCAGCAAAGAGCAGCTGTGACAACTCCCACTTTGTGTGTGATTCTTTATCTTTTAACTTCACGCCTCTTGCCAAGACCCTCGCATTTACTTCTCTTACAACCCCATCTATAAATATATTAAACAACCACGAAGACATCACACATCCTTGTCTAAGGCCTACTTTTACTGGGAAATAATTTCCCTCTTTCCTACATACTCTAACTTGAGCCTCACTATCCTCGTAAAAACTCTTCACTGCTTTCAGTAACCTACCTCCTACACCATACATTTGCAACATCTGCCACATTGCCCCCCTATCCACCCTGTCATATGCCTTTTCCAAATCCATAAATGCCACAAAGACCTCTTTAGCCTTATCTAAATACTGTTCACTTATATGTTTCACTGTAAACACCTGGTCCACACACCCCCTACCTTTCCTAAAGCCTCCTTGTTCATCTGCTATCCTATTCTCCGTCTTACTCTTAATTCTTTCAATAATAACTCTACCATACACTTTACCAGGTATACTCAGCAGACTTATCCCCCTATAATTTTTGCACTCTCTTTTATCCTCTTTGCCTTTATACAAAGGAACTATGCATGCTCTCTGCCAATCCCTAGGTACCTTACCCTCTTCCATACATTTATTAAATAATTACACCAACCACTCCAAAACTATATCCCCACCTGCTTTTAACATTTCTATCTTTATCCCATCAATCCCGGCTGCCTTACCCCCTTTTATTTTACCTACTGCCTCACGAACTTCCCCCACACTCACAACTGGCTCTTCCTCACTCCTACAAGATGTTATTCCTCCTTGTCCTATACGAAATCACAGCTTCCCTATCTTCATCAACATTTAACAATTCCTCAAAATATTCCCTCCATCTTCCCAATACCTCTAACTCTCCATTTAATAACTCTCCTCTCCTATTTTTAACTGACAAATCCATTTGTTCTCTAAGCTTTCTTAACTTGTTAATCTCACTCCAAAACTTTTTCTTATTTTCAACAAAATTTGTTGATAACATCTCGCCCACTCTCTTATTTGCTCTCTTTTTACATTGCTTCACCACTCTCTTAACCTCTCTCTTTTTCTCCATATACTCTTCCCTCCTTGCATCACTTCTACTTTGTAAAAACTTCTCATATGCTAACTTTTTCTCCCTTACTACTCTCTTTACATCATCATTCCACCAATCGCTCCTCTTCCCTCCCGCACCCACTTTCCTGTAACCACAAACTTCTGCTGAACACTCGAACACTACATTTTTAAACCTACCCCATACCTCTTCGACCCCATTGCCTATGCTCTCATTAGCCCATCTATCCTCCAATAGCTGTTTATATCTTACCCTAACTGCCTCCTCTTTTAGTTTATAAACCTTCACCTCTCTCTTCCCTGATGCTTCTATTCTCCTTGTATCCCATCTACCTTTTACTCTCAGTGTAGCTACAACTAGAAAGTGATCTGATATATCTGTGGCCCCTCTATAAACATGTACATCCTGAAGTCTACTCAACAGTCTTTTATCTACCAATACATAATCCAACAAAATACTGTCATTTCGCCCTACATCATATCTTGTATACTTATTTATCCTCTTTTTCTTAAAATATGTATTACCTATAACTAAACCCCTTTCTATACAAAGTTCAATCAAAGGGCTCCCATTATCATTTACACCTGGCACCCCAAACTTACCCACCACACCCTCTCTAAAAGTTTCTCCTACTTTAGCTTTCATGTCCCCTACCACAATCACTCTCTCACTTGGTTCAAAGGCTCCTATACATTCACTTAACATCTCCCAAAATCTCTCTCTCTCCTCTGCATTCCTCTCTTCTCCAGGTGCATACACGCTTATTATGACCCACTTCTCCTACATTATTTAACAGTGCTGAATAACCTATGTGGGTTGAGCTTCTTTTCTTGTGTAATGGTAATAATAATCCTCTATTGTTTGAATAAACTATTAAAATAGTAAATATAAATCATGACTTGCGAGCCAACCATACCTGCGTCCACGAAAGTGACTGAAGCCAGGAACACCTAGAGAAACTCCAGTTGGAATTACCTCCATTTCTGGTCTACTGTCTAGCAGATGCTGAATCACATCTTCATTCTCTTCAACCTGATGAAACAAACCATAAGAATAAAAGTACTGGCATAGTTGAATTAATATTACTGGTATAGGTATATGTGAATACCTCAAATATGTTTTCCTAGTACTTAAGATGGTTTGTACAAACAAATCTTACTCTTGCAACAATACCTATTAATGTGATCTTCACATTTGTCTGTAAACATTGAGTTTTTTAAATTGCGAAATGCACTGAAAATCAAAATGTATTGTAAGGAACCTAAAGTGAGGATTTTCTGTATAGGAGCTACTCTACCAATTGTCCCACAAACAAGAAAGAATACTGAAACTGGTGTTTTTACTTAAGAAATAAAAAAGCAAGTAGGGGTACCTGTCAAGGGAGGTGCCTCTAATGCTGGTGAGGGACTCTTGAACCAAGGAAGTGGACATATTCTTCCCTAATTGCCCATATTTTCTATCTGCTGTGCAGCGCTGTATAGCCCTTGTGGCTTAGCGCTTCTTTTTTATTATAATAATAATCTATCTGCTGTAAGACCCCTGTGGATTTAGCATTCCTCTGATTATAATAATCAGGATAAGAAACCAGTGCTTTGTAACATGATCCATTGTTCCTTAACACTCCTGTCTACAACAAACTAAAATTTCACAATCCCTCATGGTACAGCATTTTGAAAATCAAGTACTGCAGGGAATCAAACTCAGATCTCAAACTCAGATCTCCAGTGTGGTTCTTTCAGAAGAATAATCAGTTTTAATACTGCACATATTTTTATGTTTCTGATAAAATTAGCAGCATGAATTATTATTATTATAATCAAAAAGAAGCGCTAAGCCACAAGGACTATACAGCTAGCAGCATGAAAAACTCTCACAAAGGAGTTTTGAGTAACCACTATTTTCTCTCATTCATCTATCAAGTCCTTGAACTAAATTAAAGATGCCTGCAAGGGCTACCCTCCCCTTCCTTGGACCAAACTTAATTGCTTCCCATTTCCTAGGTATTAACATTTTTATTTAATAAATGTATGGAAGAGGGTAAGGTACCTAGGGATTGGCAGAGAGCTTGCACAGTTCCTTTGTATAAAGGCAAGGGGGACAAAAGAGTGTAAAAATTATAGGGGAATAAGTCTGCTGAGTTGTAAAATGAGAGCCTGTAATTATTTTACATGATGGTAGAATTGCTGGTGTCTTTTGTCTGTCTCATAAATATGCAAGATTACAGCCACGTCTTGCTACTTCTACTTACACTTAGGTCACACTACATAAACATGTACACGTTTATTTATACACACTCATCTGAGTTTTCTTTGATTTTATCTTAATAATTCTTGTTATTATTACTTTTCCTTTTATATCCATGGGGAAGTGGAATAAGAATCTTTCCTCTGTAAGCCATGCGTGTTGTAAAACTCAACTAAAATGCCGGAACAATGGGCTAGTAACCCCTTTTCCTGTACAGATTACTAAAAAGAAGAAGTAAATTGTCTGAATGTGTGTGGATGTTGTGCGGATGATAAGAAAGAGATGATTGTGGATGCTAAGAATGAGAAGAAGCTGGATGTGAAACAAGGCTGAAGGGGGTGGGAGAGTTTCAGTGGAGAGAAGTAAATGGGATTAGGTCAGGGGTTTCACATAGAGTTAGAGCTAAAGAAGTAGCAATAATGTTGAAGGATAAGCTATGGCAGGAAAAGAGGGAGTATAAATGTATAAATTCAAGGATTATGTGGAGTAAATTAAAGGTTGGATGTGAAAAGTGGGTTATTGTAAGCATATATGCACCTGGAGAAGAGAGAAAGTGTAGAGGAGAGAGGAAGAGGTTTTGGGAATTGGTGAGTGAATGCATGGGGAGTTTTGAACCAAGTGTGAGAGTACTTGTGGTTGGGGATTTCAATCCTAAAGTGGGTAAAAATGTTGTGGCGGGAGTAGTAGATAAATTTGGGGTGCCAGGGGTAAATGAAAATGGGGAGCCTTTAATTGAACTATGTGTAGAAAGAGGTTTGGTAATAAGTAATACATATTTTATGAAAAAGAGGATAAATAAATATACAAGGTATGATATAGCACATAATGAAAGTAGTTTGTTAGATTATATATTGGTGGATAAAAGGTTGATGGGTAGGTTCCAGGATGTACATGTTTATAGAGAGGTATTACAAAAAAGTAATTTTTAAAAGAAGATGGTAAGATTTACTCCTTTTGTAATACAGAGTTCGGGATACATAAATACACACATTAATAAATTAATCTTTAATATATAAAAATCAACTATCTTTGGTCTAGAGGTATTTGAACTATGATATAATAATATGTACATGTTACTATAATAAATTATAATCAGCATTTTACTAAAATAATAAATAATTAATAACCCTACACAGGGTACAACTCTTGACACTATTGTGTCACTATATATATATATATCTCTATGCTAAAATAATAAATTATAAATAACATTTGTATAATAATAAATTACAATCAACTGCTTCTCACGACACGAGGCCAGTCACACGATACTATTCAGTGTACACTACAACCAGGCCATCTTCAGTGTCCCACGACACCCTTTTCATCTCAGTGTTCCACTACGGTCCTGTGCATATCTCAGTGTTCCACTCCATCATACGTTCCTAAGTGTCACACTACGGTCCTGGCCCAGTTCAGTGTAACACTCCAACCTTTTCTTCATGTAATGTCCCACCAAACAGCATCTGATGATTCCAGCCCACAGTTGATCAGCGTAGACGGTGAGTCCACAGACATCACCGGTAGTCCAGTAAATCCTCTCCAAAGGCGGTTGACACACCGCTAGCCGAACACCATGCTGCAAGCTCACTGAATGCGGCCGTCAAGTAACTGAGGCCAACAGACTCAGTGAGCTGCAGTGAGCGGTTCTTCTAACGCCAGTAGATAGGTACGATTCGGTGGTCAGGTACCTACTGCATAGACGTGTACCCTGAGGAGTTCAGGTACTTAATGTTGAAGCCAGTAGACGTGTACCCTTAGGTGTGCAGGTACCTACTGCTTAGGTGCGTATCCTGAGGCGCTCAGGTACATACTGTTACTAAAGCCAGTAGACTGTACCCTTAGGTGGTCAGGTACCTACTGCTTAGATGTGCACCGTGAGGCACTCAGGAACTTACTGCTCTAAGGCCGGCTCAGCAGCCCCCACATTGGGTTTGATGACGTACCCAGTGGTACTGCCGGCCGGCAGGTTAACTATTTAACCGCTAGTTTGGCAGGGGCCGCAACACCCCCACCACAAAAGGACCAACACAAAAGATCAATGTAATATGTATCCCGAACCGTCATCCCGGATATGATCATCCAGAAATCATTCTAGATAATCATTATCCTCCCGGACAGGCCCCCATATATTACAAAAAAGTAATTTTTAAAAGAAGATGGTAAGATTTACTCCTTTTGTAATACAGAGTTCGGGATACATAAATACACACATTAATAAATTAATCTTTAATATATAAAAATCAACTATCTTTGGTCTAGAGGTATTTGAACTATGATATAATAATATGTACATGTTACTATAATAAATTATAATCAGCATTTTACTAAAATAATAAATAATTAATAACCCTACACAGGGTACAACTCTTGACACTATTGTGTCACTATATATATATATATCTCTATGCTAAAATAATAAATTATAAATAACATTTGTATAATAATAAATTACAATCAACTGCTTCTCACGACACGAGGCCAGTCACACGATACTATTCAGTGTACACTACAACCAGGCCATCTTCAGTGTCCCACGACACCCTTTTCATCTCAGTGTTCCACTACGGTCCTGTGCATATCTCAGTGTTCCACTCCATCATACGTTCCTAAGTGTCACACTACGGTCCTGGCCCAGTTCAGTCTAACACTCCAACCTTTTCTTCATGTAATGTCCCACCAAACAGCATCTGATGATTCCGGCCCACAGTTGATCAGCGTAGACGGTGAGTCCACAGACATCACCGGTAGTCCAGTAAATCCTTTCCAAAGGCGGTTGACACACCGCTAGCCGAACACCATGCTGCAAGCTCACTGAATGCGGCCGTCAAGTAACTGAGGCCAACAGACTCAGTGAGCTGCAGTGAGCGGTTCTTCTAACGCCAGTAGATAGGTACGATTCGGTGGTCAGGTACCTACTGCATAGACGTGTACCCTGAGGAGTTCAGGTACTTAATGTTGAAGCCAGTAGACGTGTACCCTTAGGTGTGCAGGTACCTACTGCTTAGGTGCGTATCCTGAGGCGCTCAGGTACATACTGTTACTAAAGCCAGTAGACTGTACCCTTAGGTGGTCAGGTACCTACTGCTTAGATGTGCACCGTGAGGCACTCAGGAACTTACTGCTCTAAGGCCGGCTCAACAGCCCCCACATTGGGTTTGATGACGTACCCAGTGGTACTGCCGGCCGGCAGGTTAACTATTTAACCGCTAGTTTGGCAGGGGCCGCAACAAGGGGCAACTGATATATCAAATCATTATTTAGTTGTAGCTACAGTTAGAGATAGATGGGATAAGAGGAAAATGGCAACAAGTAACAGAGAGGCAAAAGTGTATAAACTAAGGGAGGAAGAAGTTCGGGTGAGATATAAGCAGCTATTGGCAGAAAGGTGGGCTGGTGCAAGTATGAGTAGTGGGGGGGTTGAAGAGGGTTGGATGAGTTTTAAAAATGCAGTATTAGAATGTGGGGCAGAAGTTTGTGGCTATAGGAGGGTGGGTGCAGGAGGAAAGAGGAGTGATTGGTGGAATGATGAAGTAAAGGGTGTGATAAAAGAGAAAAAGGTAGCTTATGAGAGGTTTTTACAAAGCAAAAGTGTTATAAGAAGAGCAGAGTATATGGAGAGTAAAAGAAAGGTGAAGAGAGTGGTGAGAGAATGTAAAAGGAGAGCAGATGATAGAGTGGGAGAGGCACTGTCAAGAAATTTTAACAAAAATAAGAAAAAAATAGAATGAATGGTTTTGTCAGTTAAAAACAGAGTAGGGGAGTTAGTAGATGGGGAGATGGAGGTATTGGGTGGGTGGCGGGAATATTTTGAGGAACCTTTAAATGTCGACGAAGAAAGGGAGGCAGTAATTTCATGCATTGGCCAGGGAGGTATACCATCTTGTAGGAGTGAAGGAGAGCAGGATGTGAGTGTGGGGGAGGTGTGTGAGGCATTATGTAGAATGAAAGGGGGTAATGCAACAGGAACTTACGGGATCATGACAGAAATGTTAAAAGCAGGGGGGATATAGTGTTGAAGTGATTGGTATTTTTGTTTAATATATGTATGAAAGAAGGGAAGGTACCTAGGGATTGGCAGAGAGCATGTATAGTCCCTTTATATAAAGGGAAGGGGGACAAAAGAGATTGTAAAAATTATATAGGAATAAGTTTACTGAGTATACCAGGAAAAGTGTACGGGAGGGTTATTAGTGAAAGAATTAGAGGTAAGACAGAATGTAGGATTGCAGATGAGCAAGGAGGTTTTAGAGTGGGTAGGGGATGTGTAGATCAAGTGTTTACATTGAAGCATATATGTGAACAGTATTTAGATAAAGGTAGGGAAGTTTTTATTGCATTTATGGATTTAGAAAAGGCATATGACAGAGTGGATAGGGGAGCAATGTGGCAGATGTTGCAAGTGTATGGAATAGGTGGTAAGTTACTAAATGCTGTAAAGAGTTTTTTATGAGGATAGTGAGGCTCAGGTTAGGGTGTGTAGAAGAGAGGGATACTACTTCCCAGTAAAAGTAGGTCTTAGACAGGGATGTGTAATGTCACCATGGTTGTTTAATATATTTATAGACGGGTATGTAAAAGAAGTAAATGTTAGGGTGTTCAGGAGAGGGGTGGGATTAAATTATGGGGAATCAAATATAAAATGGGAATTGACACAGTTACTTTTTGCTGATATTACTGTGCTTATGGGAGATTCTAAAGAAAAAATTGCAAAGGTTAGTGGACAAGTTTGGGAGAGTGTAAAGGTAGAAAGTTGAAAGTGAACATAGAAAAGAGTAAGGTGATGAGGGTATCAAATGCTTTAGATAAAGAAAAATTGGATATCAAATTGGGAAGGAGGAGTATGGAAGAAGTGAATGTTTTTAGATACATGTACTTGGGAGTTGACGTGTCAGTGGATGGATGTATGAAGGATGAGGCTAACCTTAGAATTGATGAAGGAAAAAACGTGAGTGGTGCATTGAGGTAGTATATGTGGAGACAATAAAACATTATGTACAGAGGCAAAGAAGGGAATGTATGAAAGTATAGTGATACCAACACTCTTATATGGGTGTGAAGCCTGGGTTGTAAATGCTGCAGCGAGGAGGCAGCTGGAGGCAGTGATGTCCTGTCTAAGGGCAATGTGTGGTGTAAATATTATGCAGAGAATTCGGAGTGTGGAAATTAGGAGAAGGTGTAGAGTTAATAAAGGTATTAGTCAGAGGGCTGAAGAGGGGTTGTTGAGGTGGTTTGGTCATTTAGAGAGAATGGATTAAAGTAGAATGACATGGAGAGCATATAAATCTGTAGGGGAAGGAAGGCGGGGTAGGGGTCATCCTCGAAAAGATTACAGGGAGGGGGTAAAGGAGGTTTCTTGGGCGAGCAAGCATGCGTGAGCGTGTTAGATAGGAGTGAATGGAGACAAATGGTATTTGGGACCTGACTAGCTGTTGGAGTGTGAGCAGGGTAATATTTAGTGAAGGGATTCAGGGAAACCGGTTATTTTTATATAGCCGGACTTGAGTACTGGAAATGGGAAGTACAATGGCATATTGGCAGTTTTGGAGGGTTGTAAGAGAAGTAAATGGGAAGGTCTTGGCAAGAGGTGTGGAGTTAAAAGATAAAGAATCACACATAAAGTGGGAGTTGTCACAGTTGCTCTTTGCTGATGACACTGTGCTCTTGGGAGATTCTGAAGAGAAGTTGCAGAGATTGGTGGATGAATTTGGTAGGGTGTGCAAAAGAAGAAAATTGAAAGTGAATACAGGAAAGAGTAAGGTTATGAGGATAACAAAAAGATTAGGTGATGAAAGATTGGATATCAGATTGGAGGGAGAGAGTATGGAGGAGGTGAATGTATTCAGATATTTGGGAGTGGACGTGTCAGCGGATGGGTCTATGAAAGATGAGGTGAATCATAGAATTGATGAGGAGAAAAGAGTGAGTGGTGCACTTAGGAGTCTGTGGAGACAAAGAACTTTGTCCTTGGAGGCAAAGAGGGGAATGTCTGAGAGTATAGTTTTACCAACGCTCTTATATGGGTGTGAAGCATGGGTGATGAATGTTGCAGCGAGGAGAAGGCTGGAGGCAGTGGAGATGTCATGTCTGAGAGCAATGTGTGGTGTGAATATAATGCAGAGAATTCGTAGTTTGGAAGTTAGGAGGAGGTGCGGGATTACCAAAACTGTTGTCCAGAGGGCTGAGGAAGGGTTGTTGAGGTGGTTCGGACATGTGGAGAGAATGGAGCGAAACAGAATAACTTCAAGAGTGTATCAGCCTGTAGTGGAAGGAAGGCAGGGTAGGGGTCGGCCTAGGAAAGGTTGGAGGGAGGATGTAAAGGTTTTGTGTGCGAGGGGCTTGGACTTCCAGCAGGCATGCGTGAGCGTGTTCGATAGGAGTGAATGGAGACAAATGGTTTTTAATACTTGACGTGCTGTTGGAGTGTGAGCAAAGTAACATTTATGAAGGGGTTCAGGGAAACCGGCAGGCCGGACTTGAGTCCTGGAGATGGGAAGTACAGTGCCTGCACTCTGAAGGAGGGGTGTTAATGTTGCAGTTTAAAAACTGTAGTGTAAAGCACCCTTCTGGCAAGACAGTGATGGAGTGAATGATGGTGAAAGTTTTTCTTTTTCGGGCCACCCTGCCTTGGTGGGAATCGGCCAGTGTGATAATAAAAAAAAATAAATGTTGTGTATCTTTATACATATATGCTTCTAAACTGTTGTGTTCTGGGCACCTCTGCAAAAACAGTGATTATGTATGAGTGAGGTAAAAGTGTTGAATGATGATGAAAGTATTTTCTTTTTGGGGATTTTCTCTCTTTTTGGGTCACCCTGCCTCGGTGGGAAATGGCCAACTTGTTAAAAAAAAAAAAAAAACAAGTCTGTTGAGTATACCTGGGAAAGTGTATGGTAGAGTTATTATTGATAGAATTATGAGTAAGATGGAGAGCAGGATAGCAGATGAACAAGGCAGCTTTAGGAAAGGTAGGGGTGTGTAGACCAAGTGTTTGCAGTGAAACACATAGGTGAACAGTATTTGCATAAGGGTGAAGAGGTTTTTGTGGCATTTATGAATTTGGAAAAGGCATATGATAGAGTGGATATGGGGGATATGTGGCAGATGTTGCAAATGTATGGAATAAGAGGTAGGTTACTGAAAGCAGTGAAAAGTTTTTACGAGGATAGTGAGGCTCAGGTAAGAGAATGTAGGCAAGAGGGGTATTATTTTCCAGTAAAAGTAGGTCTTAGACAAGGATGTGTGATGTCACCATGGTTGTTCGGTATATTTATAGAAGAAGTAGTAAGAGAAGTGAATGCTCGGGTGTTGGCAAGAGGTGTGGGGTTAAGAGATAAAGAATCTAACACAAAGTGGGAGTTGGCACAGATGCTCTTTGCTGATGACACTGTTTTTGGGAGATTCTGAAGAGAAGTTGCAGTGGTTGGTTGATGAGTTTGGTGGGGTATGTAAAAGAAGGAAGTTAAAAGTGAACATAGGAAACAGTAAGGTGATGAGGATAACAAAAAAAATTAGGTTACGGAAGACTGGATATCAGATTGGAGGGAGAGTATGGAGGTGAATGTGTACAGAGATCTGGGAGGGGACGTGTCAGCAGATGGGTCTATGAAGGATGAGGTGAATCACAGAACTGATGAGGAAAAAAAGGTGAGTGGTGCACTGAAGAGTCTGTAGAGACAAAGCAAAGCAAAGAGGGGAATGTATGAGAGTATAGTTATACCAATGCTCTTGTATGGGTGTGAGGCATGGGTTGTGAATGTTGTGACAAGGAGAAGGCTGGAGGCAGTGATGTCATGTCTGAGGGCAATGTGTAGTGTCAACATATTGCAGAGAATCTGTAGTTTGGAGATTAGGAGGAGGTGCAGGATTACCAAAACTATTATCCAGAGGGCTGAGGAGGGGTTATTGAGATGGTTTGGACATGTAGGTAGGATGGAACGAAATAGAATGACTTCAAGAGTATACAAATCTGTAGTGGAGGGAAGGCAGGGTAGGGGTCGGCCTAGGAAAGGTTGGAGGGAGGGGGTAAAGGAGGTTTTGTGTGCTAGGGGCTTGGACTTCCAGCAAGCATGCGTGAGCATGTTAGACACGAGCGAATGGAGAAAAATTATTTTTAGGACTTGAAGTGCTGTTGGAGTGTAAGCAAGGTAACATTTATGAAGGAATTCAGGAAAACCGGCAGGCTGGACTTGAGTCCTGGAGATGGGAAGTACAGTGTCTGCGCTCTGAAGGAGGGGTGTTAATGTTGCAGTTTTATAAATGTAGTGTAGGCATGCCTCTGACAAGACAGTGATGGAGTGAATGATGATGAAAGTTTTTCTTTTTCAGGCCACCCTGCCTTGGCGGGAAACTGTCGATGTGTTAATAAAAAAAATATACGACTTCATGAGAATAATAAATAATAGCATTTCTTAAAATGATAAACGAAGCCATCATTCTTACCAAGACAGAGCAGGTTGTGTACACCAGGAAGGACCGTCGATTATGAGCATGTCTGAGGCATTCAGCTCCTGCAATTATAAGACGTTTCTGTCGCTCACAGATGATCTCCAGATCACGGCTGTCTTTACACATTGAGATCCCTGATTCAGGAGGTACTACACCAATGCCACTGCATGGTGCATCAATTATTACTCTGTCAAAAGACTTGGCCATTGTCTGTCAAAGATACCAACAACAGATTATAAAATGTTCTGTAAAAGACAATTTATGCTGCACTAACAATAAAACACATTAGGTAAAGATGCATTAGATAGAGATAGGCATATAAATATAATTCATAAGTAATATTTTTTTATAACTAAAGCCATTTCCTAAGACAAAGATTAATCATCAACAAAGTTTGCACAAGGAATCTACACAACCAAAATACATGTATATGTTAATATGATATGCTATTACTAAGTTTCTTATTATAAGATTAAAAATATTTACAGCAACAAACTTAACAATCACCTTAGCTAAATCAACTGTAAGCATATCTGTAACCACACAGTTTGTCACACCCAAATGTTTGAGTGTCTTCTGCAATTCTGTAACATCCTGGCAATGTAGAGTTCTGGCAACCAATTTGCCAGTGTTCATCATCATGGCTCCTGTAAAATTATCTTGTGATAATGGTATTTTAATTTTTACCATGTACATACATATATACATTACTATAGTGTAAATACTTTTGTTTTAAATGTCAAAATTTCACCAACACATTTATTAGTAGGAAAGGACCCCAATGGAAATAAGTCACTCTGTCTGACTTTTTTGGGTTATCCTAGGTTCTCTACACATATGCTGCTATGTATGATAATTCTATGTATCTGTATTTGTGTATACCTAAATAAACTTACTTACTAAAAATAAACAAGAAAGCACTGTCCACATAACAGACATCCCATCACCCCCATAACACACATTCCATCCAGCTATTGGGTTTAAAGCTTATGAATATACAGGTATAATTATAACAATCCATGAAGCAAATATCAAATATGTATTGCTGGCGCAAGTATGAAAGTATGTATTTAAGACAAAAGTGAATTTCTAACTCAACAGTGTGCCAGATCAACCAGGCTGTGATATAGTAAAACCAATACCAAAGTTTACCCTCACTATCTCTGCCATGAAAAGTTAATGATCTCTATTGGTTTGATGTATTTTTTTTAATATATTACAGTAATATGGTTCTCACAGCAATTATACGTATTGCATCCAGGCCTACATCAACATTCATGGTAGTTTCTGACTCCTTTAGTGTTTTGCAAGCTATCAAAAAATTTAATTCACCCCATTTCCTAGTTTTTCATTTAAAACTTCAGTTGTGCTGCATTACTAGCAAAAACAAAGAAATTGTTTACTGCTGGGTCCCTGGGCATGTGGATGTTCAGGGCAACAAGCAGGAGGACTCTGCTGCGCGGTACATGACCTTCACGTTTTATATAGGGGTATTTCATTCTCAAGACTATTTTACTGTAATCTCTAGCCACCTTCGCAACTGTTGGCAATAATGCTGGTCTGAGTTGATTTATAGTAAGTTATATTCTATCAAACAGTGTTTAGGATTCTGGTCTTCTTATCTTGTCTAGACTTAAGTAGTTATTATGTACTACGATAAGTCTGCCTGAAATTCCCTGGTACGATAGTGGCTCTCTTTGTACTTAACAAATCAAAATTGTAAATACACATTGTAACCTTGCAGAGAAATAAAATCTTAATCTTTATCGATTGATGTCGTGGTTGGGAGACCATATTTTCCTGTCTTTGCATTGGATATATGTCTCACTCTTGGTTTTCTCATGGAGGCACTCAGTTCCACTCCAAGAATTGTCAGGTTCCAATTTCAGTTTGCCATATTCTATTGGACTGTCCTGTTTACCAGCGAACACACAGAATTTACTACCGATGTCGTCACCGCTCTAACACTCTCACTTTATCTTCCCTCCTTGCTGACGCCCTCACATTTGACACAGACTCCCTCCTTGACAGCAACAAATTTATTACAAAAACTTTGATTATACATGTACCTCCTTTAGCACTCCTCAGGTTCCTTTCTAACTCTACCTCTGTTACACTCTCCACCCTCACAAGTCTCAAATCAAGCATATTAAGTGTTTAGCACACCCTACCTTGCAGTGCTGTATGACCCTTGTGGGTTTAGTGGTTAATCTTAATTATAATAACAATAATAATACAGTAATAAGCATTCAGCTCTTCCATGAATATAAATGTATAGTCTATTAAGCCCCAGCACATATAATTACTGAACCCTCTATTTAATTGCCACTTACAGAAATCTCATACAGAATATTTTCAAGCCTGATTTTCTTGGCAGTTTAAAGCTTCTCCACATTTTTATCTCCTCTCCTAGGTAGCCAACAGAGCCTCCACTGCCTTCATGTCAACCAGGTATACATATATTCCTTTGCCTCCACAGATCTCTTTCCAGCCATTCATGGTGGGGGCAGGGGGGGGGGGAGGGGTTGATGCAGGTAAAGAGATTTTGATACATGGGATCTGATCTCTCCTCCTTTTCCATGGATCATACCTGATTACTTCTCATTCTTCAGACAGTGGATGACCCCCAATGGATTTAGTGCTTCCCCATGAACATAATATTAACTACCATATTTTGCGGCTTATTTGACACTTTTTTCCATAAAATGTCTCCAAAAACCACCCTGCGTCCTATAAACTGAAGGTCAGTGATGGGAGCAATAAGTTTAGGGTGTGGGGTGGGCTGTAGCTCTCCCAGTTATGTCCGATGCCGAGCCATGGAAACTAAAACAAGCAGCATCTTATAAGCTACGAAATACGGTAATAATTATTGGATGGGTTTATGAAGGACAAGGTTAACCATAGAATTAATGAAGGTGAGTGGTGCTTTGAGATATCTGTGGAGACAAAAAAAAAAATTATCCATGGAGACAAAGCAGGGAATGTACAAGAGTATAGTGGTACAGTGGACCCTCGGTTTTCGAGAATTCCAGAAATCAAGTAATTCGGATTTAGAGCACTTCTTTCAGGAAAATTTTGTCCCAGATTTCGAGCATCCGCTTGGAAATCGAGTGTTTGAGGTGCGTCCACCCCGTCGGCGATGCCACTTCCTCACACGTATCACACTCAGTCTGCGTCTGTCTCTCATTGAGTAAGGAATACCCTGTGCATTCATCCATTCATTCTGGTGCTTGTTTACTGATTGTGACTGTGAAATAAGCCACCATGGGGCCAAAGAAAGTTCAGAGTGCCAGCCCTTCGGTAAAGAAAGTGAGAAACACAAGGGATTATTATTATTATAATCAAAAAAGAAGCGCTAAGCCACAAGGGCTATACAGCGAAACACAAGGGAGATTCCCCTTCCCAACAATAAATCCTCCCTCTCTCCTCCTCCCTGTCTTCCATATGCCAACAAGAGTCTTCAATACAGGTATGTAATGTTTATACTATTTATTTATATTTATTTATAATTGCTTTGTGTATGTAAAACTATAGTTCATCTTTAAAAAAATAAATTTTTTGTGAATATTTTTCGGTATCTGTAACGGATTAATTGGATTTACATTATTTCTTATGGGAAATATTAATTTGGTTTACAAGCATTTTGGATTGAGTGCAACCTTCTGGAATTGATTAAGCTCAAAAACCGAGGGTCCACTGTACCAACATTCCTAAATGGATGTGAAGCAAGCATAGGTTGTAAATGCTGCACTGAAGGAGCCTTCAGGCAGTGGAGATGTTGTGTCTATGGGCAATGTGTGGTGTAAATATTATGCAGAGAATTCATAGTGTGGAAATTATGAAGAGGTGTGGAGTTACTAAAAGTATTATTCAGAGGGCTGAGGAGAGGTTGTTGAGGTAGGTTGGTCATTTAGAGAGGATGTAGCAAAATAGGATGACTTGGAGGGTGTATAAATCTGTAGTGGAGCAGAGGAGGGGTAGGGGTCATCCTAGAAAAGGATGGAGGTAGGGGGTGAAAGAGGTTTTATGTGCTTGGGGCTTGGACATACAGCAGGCATGTGGGAGCATCTTAAATAGAAGTGAATGGAGAAGAATGGTTTTTGGAACCTGACGAGCTGTTGGAGTGTGAGTTGGGTAATATTTTGTGAAGGGATTCAGGGAAACCGGTTAGTTGGACTTGAGTCCTGGAGGTGGGAAAGTACAATGCCTGCACTTTAAAGGAGGGGTTTGGGATACTGGCTGTTTGAAATGACATCTAAATTGTCGTATCTGAGCACCTCTGCAAAGACAAGTGTTTCTTTCTCTTTTGGGTCATCCTCCCTCAGTAGGAAAAGGCCAACGTGTTGAAAAATAAGTGATAAGAGTAAGGTGATGAGGGGTATCAAACGATTTAGATAAAGGAAAACTGGACATCACATTCGAAGGAGGGAGTATGGAAAAGTGAATGTGTTCAGATATTTGGGAGTTGACTTGTCAGTGGATGGATTTATGAAGAATGAAGTTAACCATAGAATTGATAGAGAAAAAAAGGTGAGTGGTGTGTTAAGGTATCTGTTGAGACAAAAAGCATTATCCATGGAGGCAAAGAAGGGAATGTATGAGAGGATAGTGGTACCAACACTCTTATATGGGTGTGAAGCATGGGTTGTAAATGCTGCAGTGAGGAGGAGGCTGGAGACAGTGATGTTGTATCTAAGGGCAATGTGTGGTGCAAATAATATGCAGAGAATTTGCAATGTGGAAATTAGGAGGTGTGGAGTTACTAAAAGTATCTGTCAAAGGGCTGAAGAGGGGTTGTTGAGGTGGTATGGTTATTTAGAGAAATGGAACAAAGTAGAATGACTTGGAGAGCATATAAATCTGTAGGGTAAGGAAAGTGAGGTAAGGGGTAAAGGAGGTTTTGTAGGTGAGGGGTTTGGACTTTCAGCAAATGTGCGTGAGCATGTTATATAGGAGTGAATGGAGACGAAAGGTTTTTGGGACCTTCACAAAATATTATCCTGCTCACACTCCAACAGCTCAACATGTCCCCCCCCAAATTCTTCTCCATTCACTTCTATCACAATCACACATGCCTGCTTTATGTCCAAGCCCCTTACACATAAAACCTTTTTCACCCCCTCCCTCCATCCTCTTCTAGGATGACCTCTACCCCTCCTCCCTTATACTACAGATTTATACACCCTCCAAGTTTATTTATTTATCCTATTTTGTTCCATCCTCTCTAATTGACCAACCCACCTCAACAACCCTTCTTCAGCCCTCTGAATAATACAAATTCAAATTCAAATTTATTTATTTCTTTGCAAGTAGTACATTGAGATTATGTATTTACAATAATGGGTTGCAGTGCAAAGAGAGCCTCTATTATGCCTAGGCATTATGGGCCGACTCAATTTAATGGCTTACTGATTACTTAACACTAAAGAAATTTATCATAGTTGTACAGTAGTTTTATTAATTATAAATGAATCTAATTTATACAAACAAGGATATATTCATATATTCAAAAATGCTTTTTATGAAACATGATTCAAGAGTAGTTTCCAGTAGTTTACAGTATGAGAATGCTACAATTTGGTGAAGGGCAGTACTGCTTTTGGTAGGTATGTATACTTCTATGTGGTAATTTGTCAGTATTTGAACTTCGTCATCTAGTCTTGAAGTTTTAAGAGTTAGGTAACTGGTAGATTTATTGGTAATGTTAAATATTGAGTATTGAGTATTTAGTCTAGCATGATTAAGTGGCCTTTGAGAAGAGTCTTAAATTGATTTTCAGACCGGGTTACTTTAATATTTTCTGGTAATGAATTCCAAATTTTGGGGCCCTTTATGTGCACATAGTTTTTACACAGTGTGATATGGACACGGGGTACATCAAAAAGAGATCTGTGTCTTGTGTTATGGTCGTGTGTCCTGTTAAGGTTGGTGAGAAGTTTGAGTGGAGGGTTTATGACTTAAGAAATCGTAATGACACGATTGCAAATAAACCATACCCCCGGCCGGGATTGAACCCGCGGTCATAGAGTCTCAAAACTCGGCCACGCTAGCTGGAGATTCGTCTGTAAAAACTTGCATTTGTGGTCACAGAGGTGCCTGTGCTAACTTTCCTATGGTGTAGAAATATACCTAGTTGGATGAATCTTATTGTGGCTAGCTGGTCTAGTGGCTAGCACGACGGGCTGGAGTTTTGAGACTCTATGACCGCGGGTTCAATCCCGGCCGGGGGTATGGAGGGTTTATGTTTGCGTGTATTGTTTTATGTACATAGTAGGCACATGAATAAGTATGGATGTTCTTAATGGTGAGCAGACTTAGACTTTTGAATATTGGTGGAGTATGCTGTCAGGAGTGGGAATTTGTTATCATTCTGACTGCTGGCTTTTGTTGGGTTATTAGTGGTCTTGGGTGATGTAATGTTGTTGATCCTCATGCACAAATTCTATATGTGAGATAAGGGTAGATTGAGTGAATGATACAGTGCAAGGAGAGCTGATTGTGGAACATAGTATCGTATCTTTGATAGTATGCCTACAGTCTTAGAGATTTTCTTGGTGATTTGTTGTATATGTGTCTGGAACTTGAGGCTACTGTCAAGGTGGATTCCTAGGAATTTTTCCTTCACGAGTTTTGTGACAAGTGATCCATTTAGCATTATGTTAAGTAGAACATTTGCAGCTCTTTTTCCAAACTGAATGAAGTAGGTTTCGTCAGTATTCAAGGTAAGTTTATTAGTCATCATCCAGGCAGATATTTTCTGCAATTCAGCACTGACAGTGTTGGCAAGTATGACTGAGTTTGGGTGGGAGAAGTCATATGTAGTGTCATCTGTAAATAATATAGGTTTGAGTAGCTGTGATGCATTTGGTAGGTCATTGATGTAGATGAGAAAGAGGAGTGGTCCAAGGACACTTCCCTGTGGGAATCCTACTGTGACTGGTTGAGTGGAAGAGTTTGCACCATTTGTGTACACATATTGGCGTCAGTTACTAAGGTATGACTTTAGATAGTTGAGGGAGTGGCCTCTTATACCACTGTGTCTTAATTTAGTGTACAGAAGTTTATGGTCAACTGTACCAAAAGCTTTACGTAAATCAATGAAAATTCCCAGCGGGACTTCTTTCTTTTTGAGAGCGGCATATATTAGTTCTAGCACGTGTATGATAGCATCATTTGTGCTTTTATTATTCCTGAATCCAAACTGACAGGGGTTTAGTATGTTATGTGAGACGAGGTAGGAATATTTCCGTCTATGAATTAATTTTTCAAAGATTTTAGAGATGAGCGGTAAGTTAGATATTGGTCTATAGTTATTCAAGTCAGTTTGGTCATCTCCTTTCTGGATCGGAGTGACCCTCGCTATTTTGAGAATGGTTGGGAAGGTGGAGGATTAATGAATTTGTTAGTGTTGCAATAATTGGTGACAATACTTGAGTTTTTTTGTACATAAAAGCTGGCAAGTTATGTCTCCTGCCTTGTTTTTAAGGGTGTTGATGGTGAGCGAGACTTCTGTTGGGTTGGTTGGAGCTAGGAATAGTGTGTTCGGGTAGGTGCTTGTGAGGTAGTCTGATGGACAGGTGTTTGAGTTTGGGATTTTGCTCGCTAGGTTCTTTCCTATGGTGGAGAAGAAAACATTGAGTCTGTTTGTTGTTTCAGTTGGTGGGAGTAGGGGTTTGTCTGATTTTGTTAATTTGATTGTTTTGTTTTTGGATATCTTTTTAGTTCCAAGAATTTCAGATAGTTTTCCAGGTCTTTTTCATATCACCTTTGATGTTCTGTAATCTGTTTTCATAATACAATTTTTTAGACCTTATCAGGCTGGTAAGTGCTGACGAGTAACGTTTAGCAATGGAAATAAGTCAATCTGTCTGACTTTTTTGGGTTATCCTAGGTTCTCTACGCATATTACCTGGAGTTTACCTGGAGAGAGTTCCGGGGGTCAACGCCCCCGCGGCCCGGTCTGTGACCAGGCCTCCTGGTGGATCAGAGCCTGATTAACCAGGCTGTTGCTGCTGGCTGCACGCAAACCAACGTACGAGCCACAGCCCGGCTGATCAGGAACTGACTTTAGGTGCTTGTCCAGTGCCAGCTTGAAGACTGCCAGGGGTCTGTTGGTAATCCCCCTTATGTGTGCTGGGAGGCAGTTGAACAGTCTTGGGCCCCTGACACTTATTGTATGGTCTCTTAACGTGCGAGTGACACCCCTGCTTTTCATTGGGGGGATGGTGCATCGTCTGCCAAGTCTTTTGCTTTCGTAGTGAGTGATTTTCGTGTGCAAGTTCGGTACTAGTCCCTCTAAGATTTTCCAGGTGTATATAATCATGTATCTCTCCCTCCTGCGTTCCAGGGAATACAGGTTTAGGAACCTCAAGCGCTCCCAGTAATTGAGGTGTTTTATCTCCGTTATGCGTGCCGTGAAAGTTCTCTGTACATTTTCTAGGTCGGCAATTTCACCTGCCTTGAAAGGTGCTGTTAGTGTGCAGCAATATTCCAGCCTAGATAGAACAAGTGACCTGAAGAGTGTCATCATGGGCTTGGCCTCCCTAGTTTTGAAGGTTCTCATTATCCATCCTGTCATTTTTCTAGCAGATGCGATTGATACAATGTTATGGTCCTTGAAGGTGAGATCCTCCGACATAATCACTCCCAGGTCTTTGACGTTGGTGTTTCGCTCTATTTTGTGGCCAGAATTTGTTTTGTACTCTGATGAAGATTTAATTTCCTCATGTTTACCATATCTGAGTAATTGAAATTTCTCATCGTTGAACTTCATATTGTTTTCTGCAGCCCACTGAAAGATTTGGTTGATGTCCGCCTGGAGCCTTGCAGTGTCTGCAATGGAAGACACTGTCATGCAGATTCGGGTGTCATCTGCAAAGGAAGACACGGTGCTGTGGCTGACATCCTTGTCTATGTCGGATATGAGGATGAGGAACAAGATGGGAGCGAGTACTGTGCCTTGTGGAACAGCGCTTTTCACCGTAGCTGCCTCGGACTTTACTCTGTTGATGACTACTCTCTGTGTTCTGTTAGTGAAGAAATTTTAGATCCATCGACCGACTTTTCCTGTTATTCCTTTAGCACGCATTTTGTGCGCTATTACGCCATGGTCACACTTGTCGAAGGCTTTTGCAAAGTCTGCATATATTACATCTGCATTCTTTTTGTCTTCTAGTGCATTTAGGACCTTGTCGTAGTGATCCAATAGTTGAGACAGACAGGAGCGACCTGTTCTAAACCCATGTTGCCCTGGGTTGTGTAACTGATCTTGCTTCTTAGGACCCTTTCAAAGATTTTTATGATATGGGATGTTAGTGCTATTGGTCTGTAGTTCTTTGCTGTTTGCTGTTGCATATGCTGCTATGTATGATAATTCTATGTAACTGAATTTGTGTATACCTGAATAAACTTACTTACTTACTAAATTTGATCCATTCTGTACTGTTTTTCATATTGGTGCTTTGCGTTAATGGATTTAACGATGATGGGTGTTAGCCAGGGACTATTCAGTCTCTTAGCTGTGATCTGTTTAGTGTTTTTAAGGCAATGTTTGTTATAGAGGTAATGGGCTTTTTTTAGAAAATTGTTTATGCATTCATTCATATCTGTATATGTTTCGAACTCATTATGCCAGTCGATGTTATTCATAGCTGCTATAAAGTTATTAACCACTGTCTCATTATGTAATCTGAAGGTAACTTTAGTAATGTCTTGGGGCAATTTACCTAGACTGGTTATGAGAAAGGTTGGGTAGTGGTCTGTGGTGTTGTCTGTGATTATGCCTGATTTTAAAGGAGATATGGTGTTGGTCCAGATGTGGTCTATTAAAGAGATACTAGTCTCGGAGATTCTTGTAGGTTTAGATATTGTTGGTAGCAACAAGCAGTTGCTGATAGTGTTTTTGAATTCAGTTACTTGTGGGTCCTAGTCATGTAGTATATTTATGTTGAAATCTCCTGTTAGCAGCAGGTGATCTTTGTTCATATGTAACTCCACACCTCCCCCCAATGAAAAGCAGGGGTGTCACTAGCACGTTAAGAGACAATACAATAAGTGTCAGGGGCCTGAGACTGTTCAACTGCCTCCCAGCATACATAAGGGGGATTACCAATAGACCCCTGGCTGTCTTCAAGCAGGCACTGGACAAGCACCTAAAGTCGGTACCTGACCAGCCGGGCTGTGGCTCATACGTTGAACTGCGTGCAGCCAGCAGTAAGTCTGGTTGATCAGGGTCTAATCCACCAGGAGGCCTGGTCACAGACCGGGCCATGGGGGTGTTGACCCCCAGAACTCTCTCCAGGTAAACTCCTCATAATTTCCACACTATGAATTCTATGCATAATATTTACACAACACACTGCCCTTAGACATGACAACTCCACCGCCTCCAGGCTCCTTCACTGCAGCATTTACAACCCATGATTCACACCCATATGAGTGTTTGTACCACTATACTCTCGTACATTACCTTCTTTGCCTCCATGGATATTGTTCTTTGTCTCCACAGATACCTCAATGTACCATCTACCTTTTTTTTTCCTTCATCAATTCTATGGTTTACCACGTACTTCATAAACCCATCGGCGGGCAAGTCTACTCCCAAATATCTAAACACATTTACTTCTTCCATATTCCCTCCCTCAATGTGAATATTTCTTTACCTAACTCGTCTGATACCCTCATCACCTTACTTTTATCCATGTTCACTTTTAGCTTTCTTCCTTTACACACCCTGCCAAACTCATCCACTAACCTTTGCAAATTCTCTTTAGAACCTCCCAAAAGCACAGTATCATACATTACTTAGTAAGTAAGTTTATTCAGGTATACACGAATACAGTTACATAGATTATCATACACAGCAGCATATGTGTAGAGAACCTAGGATAACCCAAAAGAGACAGACAAAGTGACTTATTTCGATATGAGACAATAAACAAATACATATATAAACAAGCGATCAATGTGAAGACAAACTTGCTAACAGATATACGTACATGATACACAAATTTACAGATATACATGAACAAGGCTGTAAGTACCTATGTGAACAGTCTTGACACAGTTGGTGGCACACATCTCCAGGACATCTTCTCCTATCTTGGGCGCATTCACCACCCCCAACACTGAGCTTATCACACCCTACATTAATGTAAAGACATGTGCATACATTAAATAAGTGTAATGTTCAGAAATTAATTACAGTAGGTTTTTCAAAATTCATATAATGTTTCAGTAGTTTAAAGATAAAATTAAACAAATATTGGTTGAATTTATAATTAAGGGTTAAGTCAAGTACATAAATCAGCAATGTGAAGCAAGAATAAATCATCACCATGGCTAGAACAATTCACAAATAAATATGGAATTCAAATTTAGAGAAGGAAACTTTAAATGATCATTATCAATTCACAGTTGCAATTTCAAATAGGTCGAGAAGAGACAGAAACATTGTCTATGGTGTCCTGTAAGTGTAGGTTATTTGAAATGTGAAGAATATAGTACACTATTTGATGTATGTTTAAATGTAGCAGTTGCATATTGAATGCAGGTTTGTAATTAGGACTGAAACAACAGACTTAAACAATGAGAAGCTCCTCAGTGTACTTGTTTCTCAGATGCTAAAAATACAGTATTTGATGGTAAATTTTTATGGGTTTAAAGTTAGTTAGGATTATACAATAATAATGATAGTAAATTACTGTTAATTGTTTAGGTGGTAGAAAGAATGGTTCAGCAAAGATTTGTAGAACAAAGGCTAAAAACTACTACATTATTATTTATTTTTATTATTAACACATCAAATTCAAATTCAAATTCAAAGTTTATTCTCTATAAGGATTACAATGCTGAATTTACAGAAATTTGGTTATTGTGTGGTTTACAAGTAGTAAAATAATGATTATAGAGTGTACCACTAGAACACCTAGCATGGCTAGGCATTTCGGGCAGACTTAGTTTTATTCTTAATTGTAAAATATTACAAATTATGAGGTAAGTTGGTATTATGGCTAAGTGACTAAATACTAGTTTGTGAGTTTAGCAATGTGAATGCTTTTGTTTTGGCACAGTACATAGTTTCAGTATTGGAGTATCACAGGATTCATTATTTTAAGATTGAGATTAATATTTCTGTTTATGGTCAAATGGGTGAGTGAGTGTAAGTGTGAACCACCAGGTGGTATTCGTGTGGTTAGTTGACGGGGTGTATCAGGGAGAGAAGATGTTTTCTAATGGTAGTTTTGAAGGTGATGAATGTGTCTGCAGTTCTAGAGTTCTCAGGTAGGGTGTTCCAGATTTTAGGGCCTTTGACATACATTGAATTTTTGTAAAGGTTTAGTCGGACACGGGGAATGTTGTAGAGATGTTTGTGTCTGGTGTTATGCCTGTGGGTTCTGTCATAACTATCAAGAAAGCATTTTAGGTCAAGGTTGATATTAGAGTTTAAGGCCCTGTAGATGTAGATTGCACAGTAGTAAGTGTGGATGTACTGAACAGGGAGTAAGTTTAGATCTATGAAGAGTGGGGGGGTGTGTTGCCAGGGATGGGATTTAGTGATTATTCTTACTGCAGCTTTTTGTTGGATTATTATTGGCTTTAGGTGTGTTGCTGCAGTTGATCCCCAAGCACAAATAGCATAGGTGAGGTATGGATAAATAAGTGAGTGGTATAGTGTGAGAAGGGCATTTTGCGGCACGTAGTATCGTATCTTGGAGAGGATCCCAACCGTTTTGGATACTTTTTTGGTTATATGCTGGATATGGGTGCTGAAATTCAGGTTGTTGTCAAGGTATAAGCCTAGGAATTTGCCCCCATTATGTCTGGTAATTAGAGTGTTGTCAATCTTAATGTTAATTTGTGCATCTCCTGCTCTGCTACCAAACATAATATAGTAGGTTTTGTCAGTGTTAAGCGTAAGTTTATTGGCTGTCATCCAAGTCGATATTTTGATCAGCTCCTTGTTAACAATGGTGTTGAGGGTGGCAAGATTAGGGTGAGAGATGACATAAGTCGTGTCGTCAGCAAAGAGAATGGGTTTCAGGTGTTGGGATACGTTTGGAAGATCATTGATGTATATGAGGAAGAGCAGGGGACCAAGGACACTTCCCTGCGGAACTCCAGTATCAAGTGGCCATGTTGCTGATGCTGTGTCTTTAATGGTGACATACTGATACCTATTAGCAAGGTAAGATTTGAAATAAGCAAGCGCATGGCCTCTTATACCGTAATGATCAAGTTTGTGGAGTAGGATGTCGTGGTCTACTGTGTCAAAAGCTTTTCTTAGGTCAATAAAAATTCCTAGTGGATATTCCTTATTTTCCAATGCTGTGTAAAGCAGATCTAGCATTTTTATGATTGCATCATTAGTGCTTTTATTTTTCATGAATCCAAACTGGCAGGGGTTGAGTATGTTTTGTGCCGTTATAAATGAATACAGTAACCTACCTCCTATACCATACACCTGCAACATCTGCCACATTGCCCCCTTATCCACCCTGTCATATGCCTTTTCCAAATCCATAAGTGCCACAAAAACCTCTTTACCTTTATTTAAATATTGTTCACCTATATGTTTCACTGTAAACACTTGGTCTACACACTCCCTACCTTTCCTAAAGCCTCCTTGTTCATCTGCTATCCTACTGTCTTACTCTTAATTCTTTCAATAATAACTCTTCCATACATTTTACCAGGTATACTCAACAGACTTATTCCCCTATAATTTTTGCACTCTCTTTTATCCCCTTTGCCTTTATACAAAGGAACTATGAATGCTCTCTGCCAATCCCTAAATACCTTACCCTCTTCCATACATTTATTAAATAATAGCACCAACCACACCAAAACTATATTCCTTCCTGCTTTTAACATTTCTATTTTTATCCCATCAATCCCAGCTGCCTTACCCCCTTTCATTCTACCCACTGCCTCACGAACTTCCCCCACACTCACAACTGGCTCTTCCTCCCTCCTACAAGACGTTATTCCTCCTTGTCCTATACACGAAATCACAGCTTCCTTATCTTCATCAACATTAAACAATTCCTCAAAATATTCCCTCCATCTTCCTGATACCTCTAGCTCTCCATTTAATAACTCTCCTCTCCTATTTTTTAGTTAAATCCATTTGTTCCCTAGGCTTCCAAAACTTATTAATCTCACTCCAAAACTTTTTCTTATTTTCAACAAAATTTGTTGATAACTTCTCACCCACTCTCTCATTTGCTCTCTTTTTACATTGCTTCACCACTCTCTTAACCTCTCTTTTTCTCTCCATACACTCTTCCCTCCTTACATCACTTCTACTCGGTGGTCTAAGGGTGGCCCGGTGGTCTGGTGGCTAAAACTCCCGCTTCACACACGGAGGGCCCGGGTTCGATTCCCGGCGGGTGGAAATTCCGACACGTTTCCTTACACCTATTGTCCTGTTCACCTAGCAGCAAATAGGTACCTGGGTGTTAGTCGACTGGTGTGGGTCGCATCCTGGGGGACAAGATTAAGGACCCCAATGGAAATAAGTTAGACAGTCCTCGATGACGCACTGACTTTCTTGGGTTATCCTGGGTGGCTAACCCTCCGGGGTTAAAAATCCGAACGAATTCTTATCTTATCTTATCTTAAAAACCTCTCATATGCTAACTACTCTCTTTCCATCATCATTCCACCAATCGCTCTTCTTCCCTCCCACACCCACTTTCCTGTAACCACAAACTTCTGCTGAACACTCTAACCCTACATTCTTAAACCTACCCCATACATCTTTGATCCCATTGCCTATACTCTCACTAGCCCATCTATCCTCCAATAGTTCTTTATATCTTACCCTAACTGCCTCCTCTTTTAGTTTATACACCTTCACCTCTCTCTTACTTGCTGCTTCTATTTTCCTTGTATCCCATCTACCTTTTACTCTCACTATAGCTACAACTAGAAAGTGATCTGATATATCTGTGGCCCCTCTATAAACATGTACATCCTGAAGTCTACTCAACAATCTTTTATCTACCAATACATAGTCCAACAAACTACTGTCATTATGCCCTACATTATATCTTGCATACTTATTTATCCTCTTTTTCTTAAAATACCTTTTACATATAACTAAACCCCTTTCTATACAAAGTTAAATCAAAGGGCTCCGATTATCATTTACACCTGGCACCCACAAACTTACTTACCCTCTCTAAATGTTTCTCCTACTTTAGCATTTAGGTCCCCTACCACAATTACTCTCTCACTTGGTTCAAAGGTTCCTATACATTTGCTTAACATCTCCCAAAATCTCTCTCTCTCCTCTACACTCCTCTCTTCTCCAGGTGCATACACGCTTATTATGACCCACTTTTCACATCCGACCCTTACTTTAATCCACATAATCCTTGAATTTACACATTTATATTCCCTCTTCTCCTTCCATAACTGGTCCTTCAACATTATTGCTACCCCTTCCTTAGCTCTAATTCTCTCAGATACCCCTGACTTAATCCCATTTATTTCTTCCCACTGAAACTCGCCTACCCCATTCTGCTTTGTTTCGCTTAGGGCCAGGACATCCAACTTCTTTTCATTCATAACATCAGCAATCATCTCTTTCTTATCATCCGCACTACATCCACGAACATTCAAGCATCCCATTTTTATAGTTTTTCTTCTTCTCGTTTTTAGTAAATGTGTACAGGACAAGGGGTTACTAGCCCATTGCTCCCAGCATTTTAGTCACCTTATACGACACGCATGGCTTACGGAGAAAAGATTCTTTTCCACTTCCCCATGGACAATAGAGAGAGAGAGAGAGAGAGAGAAAAAAAACAAGAACAAGAGCTATTAAGAAAAAGAAGAAAAACCCTAGATGTGTACTCACCTAATTCACCTATAGTGGTTGCAGGGGTCGAGACTCAGCTCCTAGCCCCGCCTCTTCACTGACCGCTACTGGGTCTTCCCTCTCCCTGCTCCATGAGCATTATCATACCTCGTCTTAAAACTATGTATGGTTCCTGCCTCCATTACATCGCTTGCCAGACTATTCCACTTCCTAACAATTCTGTGGCTGAAGAAATACTTCCTAACATCCCTTTGACTCATCTGAGTCTTCAGCTTCCAATTGTGACCCCTTGTTTCTGTGTCCCATCTCTGGAACATCCTGTCTCTGTCCACCTTGTCTATTCCACGGAGTATTTTGTATGTCGTTATCATGTCTCCCCTGACCCTCCTGTCCTCCAGTGTCGTCAGACCAATTTCCCTTAACCTTTCTTCATAGGACATTCCCCTTAGCTTTGGAACTAGTCTTGTTGCAAACCTTTGCACTTTCTCTAATTTCTTGACGTGTTTGACCAGGTGTGGGTTCCAAACTGGTGCTGCATACTCCAGAAGGGGGCTGATGTACACAGTGTATAATGTCTTAAACGATGTATGTATATATATGCATGTGCATGCCTGTGTAGAGTGACCTAAGTGTAAGTAGAAGTAGCAAGATATACTGGTTATCCAGCGTGTTTATGAGACAGAAAAAAGAGACCAGCAATCCTACCATCATGTAAAACAGTTACAGGCTTATGTTTCACAGTCACCTGGCAGGGTGGTAGTACCTCCCTGGGTGGTTGCTGTCTACCAACCTACTACCTACCTACTTAGACATTATTATATGTATAGTAAAAGGACAAAAGTGCAACAAAAGTGACATTTTATTGTGGCAATGTTTCGCTCTCCAGGAGCTAAGTCAATTTGTTACAAACAATACATGGACACAGAGGGTATATATAGGCTTAGAGTGAGGTGTAATACTAGTGGTAGTAGTAGTGATGTAAGTTATAGTAGTAGTAGCAGTAGTAGTAATACAATTAATCTGCACATGAGTAAAAGGATATAAAAGCTATTACTTATTTTTATGCCACCCAAGTAATAGCTTTTATATCCTTTTACTCATGTGCAAATTAATTGTATTACTACTATTACTACAACTTATGTCACTACTACTACTACTACCACCACCACTAGTATTACACCTCACTCTGAGCCTATATATACCCTCTGTGTCCATGTATTGTTTGTAGCGGCTTGACAAAGCTCCTGGAGAGCGAAACGTTGCCACAATAAAATGTCACATTAGTTGCACTTTAGTCCTTTTACTTTACATATTGTCAGTAATTCTACCAAAATATATACATTATTATAATCATAACTCAAGTGCTAAACCCAGTTTAGCACTTGAGTTATGATTATAATAATGAGTTTACAGGAAAAATTTCCTGCAACAAATCTCACAGTTGAAATCACATGTTGCTTATGTATGAACACTGACAGCAGCTGAACTGGGAATAATGTACACCTACTACTACTGATCCCAGCAGTATTTATATTTGTTCAGTATTAAACCACACACTAGCCGTATGAGAAGTTGACAACTTAGACAGTATTTAGAATACAAATACCTACTTAGCACTCCAAATGCATCAGGGATCAGTCACCTGAAAGCAAAGATACTGTCCAAAAATAATATACATTGCAGTATATACAGTGGTATCCCGAGTTTTGTACTGCTCCTAACTCGAACAATTATGTAAGTGTATTTTGAGGCGGTCAAACGGACTAATCTAATTTACATTATTCCTTATGGGAACAAATTCGTTTGGTAATGGCACTCGAACAGCTGTCTGGAACGAATTACGTATACATGTATATGAAACTCGGAGTACCACTGTACTACATTAACTTGTAGAAGTAACCAAGACTAAATTTCAAATACTGTGGACCCACGACCAACGACTTTAATCCGTTCCAGAGAGCTAGCCTTTAGCTAAATTAGCTGTTAGTCGAATTAATTTTCCCCATAAGAAATAATGGATATCCAATTAATCCGTTCCAGACAGCCAAAAGTATTAAAAAAAATAATTTTTTTCTACATGAAATATACATTTCCCTACACAGAAAACAATGAGACATGCCCAATACATACATAAATAAATACTAAAATGACACTTACCTTTGTTGAAGATTATTGTTGAGTGATGAAACACTGTTTTTCTTGAACACTCTTGGATTTCCATAGTGATACACGAGTAAAGGCTTCACTTTGCAATCCCCACTAGCATTACAACAAAACATGAGAGTTAGCCTGTCTTTCATAGGTTTGTGTCCTGGGAGTGCCTTTTCCTCCTGAGTAATGAGTAATGTAGGTCCTGTTTGGCAAATTTCTTCCAGAACAGGCCTGTTTTGTCACAATTAAACACTTGTTGGGGTTGGAATTTTTCAGCTTCACCATGCCTTATCACACTGTGTATGCCACTACGATTCTTAAATCTCTCAAACCAACCTTTGCTGGTCTTAAATTCACCAATATGAGCACTAGTACCAGGCATTTTTTCCTGTTCACCTGGGTGTTAGTTGACTGGTGTGGGTCGCATCCTGGAGGACAAGATTAAGGACCCCAATGAAAATAAGTTAAACAGTCCTCGATGACGCACCAACAACAGTTGTAGATCAGCCATACCAACAACAGTCTCTCCACATCTTCAAGTAGTACAGCTGACCGTGGTGCAGCAGCAGCTGACCGTGGTACAAAAGTATTTCAATAGTATTTCTCATCCTTTTTACAACAGGGTTAGCACTAGAAGCTTTCTTGGGGCCCATGGTGGCTTATTTAGCAGTTACAAGCACTAAAAACACTGGAATACCAAATATATTACAGGTACACATGGAATCGACCGCAACGGCTTGTAAACATTGGCACGCTGAGTCTTGGAGTGGCTGGGCCCGCTCAGGCCACAAGGACACGTTCGGGACAAAAGCCGTTAAATGAGTTTTTTGCCATTGGTAGAGCCATTTTTTTTATGCCAAAGAACGCCGTTAGACGAATTTACCACTAGTCGATGCCGCCGTTAGGGATCCACTGAACAGTGGAACCCTGGATTTCGGTCATAATCTGTTCCAGGTCAGCCTAAATCCGAAAAGGCCAAAAACAGAAGTAATATTTCCCATAAGAATTATTGTAAATACGTACAATTAGTCCGTTCCAGACATCCAAAAATATTAACAAAAAATAATTTTTTAAAGATGAACTATAGTTTTACATACACAAAACAATGAGAACTAAATAAAATGACTAATGAAATGGATAAATGGACATTTAACATCACATTTACCTTTATTGAAGATTCTTGTTGGCATATGGAAGACAGGGAGGAGGAGAGAGGGAGGACTGATTATTGTTTGGTAGGGGAATCCCCCTCCATAAGGACTTCAGGTATCAAGTCCCTATCCAGGGTTACTTCCCTTTGTCTTTTACTGGCATTAGGACTAGCTTGAGTCACTGCACCCCTGTCACACCAAAAAAAAACTGTCCAGAGAGGTCTGTTTCTGGTGTCTCTTTAAGATTTGCCTGAAGTGGGACAAGGTTTTGTCACTGAACATGTTGCAGATATGGCTTGCTTCAGCTTGGTCAGGGTGATATTTCTCCACAAAACTTTGCACCTCCCTCCACTTTGCACAAATGCCTTACAACACTGTGTATGCCACTACACTTCTTAAAACTGTCAAACCAGCCTTTGCTGGCTTTAAAATCACTAACAACTGTACTCGTTCCAGGCACTTTATTCAAGAAATCCACATGCAACTGCCTTGCCTTTTCACAAATAATCGACTTCACAACACTATCTTACGCTAACTGTTTATCACTGATCCACACCAACAATAACTTCTCCACATCTTTGATTGTTTGTGATCTTTATTTCGTTAGCATATTTACCCCTTTTCCAACATTAGCTTCCTTGATTTCTACTTTCTTTGCTAGAAAGGAAGTGATAGTTGATTTGGATTTGCCATAAATCCTGGCCAGCTTGAGCACACGTACACCACTTGCGTACTTAGCTACAATTTTGTTCTTGAATTCTATCATGTTTCTCACTTTCTTTACCAAAGGGCTGGCACTAGGAACTTTCTTGGGGCCCACGGTCGCTTATTTTGCAGTCGCACTCAATAAACAACCACAAAAAACAATGGATTATAACGAAATGCTTGGATGAATGCGAAGAGTGTTGCTCACTCACCAAGAGACACAGCCAGACTGACTCACGCACGTGGTGTGGTAGGCGGATGCATCCAATACGGCTGATTTCTGAGTTGCCAGCCGAAATCCAGGATAGAATTTTGGCCAAAAAAAGTGGCTGAAATCTGCACCAGCCAATATCCGGGAGCCCACTGTATGTACTAAGTAATGGAAATAGTCACTTAGCTGAAGCTTTGTCTGCTAGCTTCTTCCAGTCTAAATCAGGAATGAATAAACAATATATGTTTTTTTTTTCCAACAAGTCGGCCGTCTCTCACCGAAGCAGGGTGACCCAAAAAAGAAAGAAAATCCCCAAAAAGAAAATACTTTCATTATCATTCAACACTTTCACCTCACTCACACATAATCACTGCTTTTGCAGAGGTGCTCAGAATACAACAGTTTAGAAGTATATACGTATAAAGATACACAACATATCCCTCCAAACTGTCAATATCCCAAACCCCTCCTTTAAAGTGCAGGCATTGTACTTTCCATTTCCAGGACTCAAGTCCGGCTATATAAAAATAACCAGTTTCCCTGAATCCCTTCACTAGATATTACTCTCCTCACACTCCAACAGCTTGTCAGGTCCCAAATACCATTCGTCAGGTCCCAAATACCACTCCTATCTAACACGCTCATGCACGCTTGCTGGAAGTCCAAGCCCCTCGCCCACAAAACCTCCTTTACCCCCTCCTTCCACCCTTTTCGAGGATGACCCCTACCCTGCCTTCCTTCCCCTACAGATTTATATGCTCTCCATGTCATTCTACTTTGATTCATTCTCTCTAAATGACCAAACCACCTCAACAACCCCTCTTCAGCCTTCCGACTAATACTTTTATTAGCTCTACACCTTCTCCTAATTTCCACACTCTAAATTTTCTCCATAATATTTACATGTCACATTGCCTTTAAACAGGACATCTCCACTGCCTCCAACCATCTCCTCACTGCAGCATTTACAACCCAAGCTTCACACCCATACAAGAGTGTTGGTACCACTATACTTTCATACATTCCCTTCTTTGCCTCCATAGATAATGTTTTTTTGTCTCCACATATACCTCAATGCACCACTCACCTTTTTTCCTTCATCAATGATTAACTTTGTCCTTCATAAATCCATCTGCTGACATGCCAACTCCCAAATATCTGAAAACATTCACGTGGTGGCCTGGTGGCTAAAGTTCCCGCTTCACACACGGAGAGCCTGGGTTCGATTCCCAGCAGGTGGAAACATTCCAACATGTTTCCTTACACCTGTCCTGTTCACCTAGCAGCAAATAGGTACCTGGGTGCTAGTCAATTGGTGTGGGTCACATCCTGGGGGACAAGATTGAGGACCCCAATGGAAATAAGTTAGACAGTCCTCGATGACACACTGACTTTCTTGGGTTATCATGGGTGGCTAACCCTCCGGGGTTAAAAATCCAAATGAACTCTTATCTTATCTTATCTCTTACCCATACTCCTCCTCTTTAATTTGATATCCAATTTTTCTTTATCTAAATCATTTGATACCCTCATCACCTTACTCTTTTCTATGTTCACTTTCAACTTTCTACCTTTACACACTCCCAAACTCGTCCACTAACCTTTGCAATTTTTCTTTAGAATCTCCCATAACCACAGTATCATCAGCAAAAAGTAACTGTGTCAATTCCCATTTTGTATTTGATTCCCCATAATTTAATCCCACCCTAGCATTTACTTCTTTTACAACCCCATCTATAAATATATTAAACAACTATGGTGACATTACACATCCCTGTCTAAGACCTACTTTTACCTAACCTGAGCCTCACTATCCTCATAAAAACTCTTAACAGCATTTAGTAACTTACTACCTATTCCATATACTTGCAACATCTGCCACATTGCTCCCATATCCACTCTATCGTATGCCTTTTCTAAATCCATAAATGCAATGAAAACTTCCCTACCCTTATCTAAATACTGTTCACATATATGTTTCAATGTAAACACTTGATCTATACATCCCCTACCCACTCTAAAACCTCCTTGCCCATCCCCAATCCTACATTCTGTCTTACCTCTAATTCTTTCAATAATAACCCTACCGTACACTTTTCCTGGTATACTCTGCTCTTCTTATAACACTTCTGCTTTGTAAAAACCTCTCATAAGGTACCTTTTTCTCTTTTATCACACCCTTTACTTCATTCCACCAATCACTCCTCTTTCCTCCTGCACCCACCCTCATATAACCACAAACTTCTGCCCCACATTCTAATACTGCACTTTTAAAACTATTCCAATCCTCTTTAACCCCCCCCCCCCACTACTCATACTTGCACTAGCCCACCTTTCTGCCAATAGTTGCTTATATCTCACCCGAACTTCCTCCTCCCTTAGTTTATATATTTTCACCTCTCTCTTACTTCTTGTTGCCATTTTCCTCTTGTCCCATCTGCCTCTTACTCTAACTGTAGCTACAACTAAATAATGATCTGATATATCAGTTGCCCCTCTATAAACATGTACATCCTGGAGCCTACCCATCAACCTTTTATCCACCAATATATAATCTAACAAACTATTTTCATTACGTGCTATATCATACCCTGTATATTTATTTATCCTCTTTTTCATAAAGTATGTATTACTTATTACCAAACTTCTTTCTACACATAGCTCTACTAAAGGCTCCCCATTTTCATTTACCCCTGGCACCCCAGATTTACCTACTACTCCCTCCACAACATTTTTACCCACTTTAGCATTGAAATCCCCAACCACAAGTACTCTCACACTTGGTTCAAAACTCCCCACAAATTCACTCAACATTTCCCAAAATCTCTTTCTCTCCTCTACACTTCTCTCTTCAGCAGGTGCAGCTATGCTTACTATAACCCACTTTTCAGATCCAACCTTTATTTTACTCCACTTAATCCTTGAATTAATACATTTATAATCTCCTTTTTCCTGCCATAGCTTATCCTTCAACATTATTGCTACTCCTTTAGCTCTAACTCTATTTGAAACCCCCGACCTAATTCCATTTATTTCTCTCCACTGAAACTCTCCCACCCCCATTAGCTTTGTTTCACTTAAAGCCACGACATCCAGCTTCCTCTCATTCATAACATCCTTGTACAATCATCTCTTTCTTATCACTCGCACAACATCCACGCACATTCAGACATCCCACTTTGACAATTTTCTTCTTCTTAATCTTTTTAGTAATCATTACAGGAAAAAGGATTACTAGCCCATTGTTCCCGGCATTTTAGTTGACTTTTACAACACACATGGCTTACGGAGGAAAGATTCTTATTCAACTTCCCCATGGATATAAAAGGAAAAGTAAAAAGAACAAGAACTATTAAGATAAAATCAAAGAAAACTCATGTATGTGTAGTGTGACCTAAGTGTAAGTAGAAGTAGCAAGACGTACCTGTAATCTTGTATATTTATGAGACAGACAATAGACACCTGCAATCCTACCATCATGTAAAACAAGTACAGGCTTTCGTTTTACACTCACTTGGCAGGACGTTAGTACCACCCTGGGTGGTTGCTGTCTACCAACCTTCTACCTAAAAATAAATTATTTTTTAGAAGTCTATCACTGAAATGCGCTAAAAGTAGGATAACAGCTCTTGGCCCATAAAACTGATGTTAAACTAAACAGACACCAATTCATTGAAGTAAATGAGAAGGGGTTCATCATAAATATAAACCAAGTAAGCTGATGAACACTACAGCTGTGTTTGTCATGTGCTTCACAAAGCTGCAGACAGAGTAGGCATAGTAAATGATGAGATGTGTGAAACATCTAGCTCATCTATGAAGTAACTCAATGCATTAGCTGCTATTGCCAAATCCATGGAGCAATGAGGAAATTTTGTTATCCGGGGACAGCACACTTATGAAGGATATGTTCCAATGTAAGTGAATAAGCATTTCAAGGCTGTTATTAACCAATGATGACAGGGTCTGACCATGCCTAGTAGTACTGTGATTTGATCTATTCAGGTTTGTTAATGACAACTTGTTAAAAGCAGAGTAAACTACTAGTTTGAGAAAGAAACACACTTGTAGTATTAACTGTGTATTGTGTGATTCAAGAGAAATACTATCTTCTGGAAGGCTCTCTATATCAGAGCTGTACAACCCTTATGAGTTCAGCAATTAATTATAATTATAATAAAAATCTGTATACGAGGAAAGGATAACTGATGGTAGGCTTGTAAGACAATTTTAAGTGAAGTACAGGGGTGAAAGTGATGAGAAGACAACTTCATGGATGGAGAAAGTATGAAATTACTAATGAAATAAGGCTACCAGAAAGTTTTGCTGTCATAGCTACCTCTCTTTGTTCTCAAAAACAGAAGAGAACACCAATGTAACAACATGCTACTGCCTTTACCTGTGCACTACAAAATAGACTGATCATTTCCACTTTCTTAGTGGCAGCATCTGGTTGTCTGTGTGAAGTAGAATTGATTGCATCGCGAGTAGATCCCCTGCCCACGAGTTTAAAAAAAATTTCGCCAGTTGGTATTGCACACCGCTCCATATTAAGAGTATGCCATTCACGTTCATGCTGCAAGGAATATATCTGAATGTTTTAAGCATTTTGCATGAATTACCATTTGATATTACAAAAAGGTTGCCAGGTTATATTATTTTATGAAGAGTACTGTACTAGACAGCATAGTACTGCATTTTCTTCAGAAAATAAAGTGAATCTCAGATGCAATGGATACCTTTATTTATGATGTTTTGTCCACACAGTGGGCCTCATTAAGTCAGTAGAGAATACATGAGAAAGAGGAGTATGTACAGTATATATATATACAGGTGCTTCTTCACTTAGGATTACGTTCCAACAAACCCATCGTAAGTCAAAAATATTGTAGGTCGAATACGAATATATGATAAATGGATAAATAAATAACTACTGTCACTGAATAGGTAAATAAACAAAAAATTACTGTAACTAAATACCAAGTTATGGTCTTGCTGCCTTCATGCTGGGTAATTATCTTAAGTTTCATCTCTAAAGTACATAATTGCTTTTGCACAATCGAAATATCATAAGTCGAACTATCATAAGTCAAGGAGCACCTGTAGGAATACACAAGGACCATGAAGTGAAGTAAGAATAATCATGCAATCCAATCTCAGGCAACACCCCACTCTTCAAAGACCTAAACTCACTCACTGTCCAGAGCATCCACACTTAATACAATACAACCTACATTTACAGAACCATAAATTCCAATACTAATCCTGAACTAAAACGCTTTCTTGATAGTTGTGACAGGACCCATATGCACAATACCAGACAAAAATCTCTATGACATTCCCCGTGTCTGGCTCAATCTATACAAATATACAATGTACATTAAAGGGTCTAAAATCTGAAACTCCCTATCTGAAAACTCTAGAACTACAGACTCAGCCACCATTTTCAAAACTACTGTCAGAAACATCTTATCTCCCTAACACACCCCACCATCAACTAACTACATAAAAACCACCCATTCACACACACACACACACACACACACACACACACACACACACACACACACACACACACACACACACACACACACACACACACATGCACGCACGCACGCACGCACGCACGCACGCACGCACGCGCACGTACACGTACACACACACACACACACACATGCACATGCACGCACACGCACACACACACACGTGTGCACACACACACACACACACACACACACACGCACACACACACACACACACACACACACACAGACACACACACACACACACATGCACATGCACATGCACACACACACACACACACACACACACACACACACACACACACACACACACACACACACACAGGACGAATGAAGCCAAACTACAAGAAAGGGGACTACACAGGAATGAGGAACTACCTGAACGGAGTTCAGTGGGACAGAGAACTGGCAGGGAAGCCAGTTAATGAGATGATGGAATATGTAGCAACAAAATGCAAGGAGGCTGAGGAGAGGTTTGTACCCAAGGGTAACAGGAGTAATGAAAAAGCCAGGATGAGCCCATGGTTTACCCAAAGGTGCAGGGAGGCAAAAACCAAGTGTGCTAGGGAATGGAAGAAATATAGAAGGCAAAGGACCCAGGAGAATAAGGAGAACAGTCGTAGAGCCAGAAACGAATATGCACAGATAAGAAGGGAGGCCCAAAGACAATATGAAAATGACATAGCAGCGAAAGCCAAATCTGACCCGAAACTGTTGTACAGCCACATCAGGAGGAAAACAACAGTCAAGGACCAGGTAATCAGGCTAAGGAAGGAAGGAGGAGAGACAACAGGAAATGACCGTGAAGTATGTGAAGAACTCAACAAGAGATTCAAAGAAGTGTTCACAGAGGAGACAGAAGGGACTCCAGAAAGACGGAGAGGTGGGGCACACCACCAAGTGCTGGACACAGTGCACACAACCAAGGAAGAAGTGAAGAGGCTTCTGAGTGAGCTAGATACCTCAAAGGCAATGGGGCCAGATAACATCTCCCCATGGGTATTGAGAGAGGGAGCAGAGGCGCTATGTGTACCCCTAACAACAATATTCAATACATCTATCGAAACAGGGAGATTGCCTGAGGCATGGAAGACAGCAAATGTAGTCCCAATCTTTAAAAAAGGAGACAGACATGAAGCATTAAACTACAGACCAGTGTCACTGACATGTATAGTATGCAAAATCATGGAGAAGATTATCAGGAGAAGAGTGGTGGAACACCTAGAAAGGAATGATCTCATCAACAGCAGCCAACATGGTTTCAGGGACGGGAAATCCTGTGTCACAAACCTACTGGAGTTCTATGACATGGTGACAGCAGTAAGACAAGAGAGAGAGGGGTGGGTGGATTGCATTTTCTTGGACTGCAAGAAGGCGTTTGACACAGTTCCACACAAGAGATTGGTGCAAAAACTGGAGGACCAAGCAGGGATAACAGGGAAGGCACTACAATGGATCAGGGAATACTTGTCAGGAAGACAGCAGCGAGTCATGGTACGTGGCGAGGTGTCAGAGTGGGCACCTGTGACCAGCGGGGTCCCGCAGGGGTCAGTCCTAGGACCAGTGCTGTTTCTGGTATTTGTGAACGACATGACGGAAGGAATAGACTCTGAGGTGTCCCTGTTTGCAGATGACGTGAAGTTGATGAGAAGAATACACTTGATCGAAGACCAGGCAGAACTACAAAGGGATCTGGACAGGCTGCAGACCTGGTCCAGCAATTGGCTCCTGGAGTTCAATCCCACCAAGTGCAAAGTCATGAAGATTGGGGAAGGGCAAAGAAGGCCGCAGACGGAGTACAGTCTAGGGGGTCAGAGACTACAAACCTCACTGAAGGAAAAAGATCTTGGGGTGAGTATAACACCAGGCACATCTCCTGAAGCGCACATCAACCAAATAACTGCTGCAGCATATGGGCGCCTAGCAAACCTCAGAACAGCATTCCGACATCTTAATAAGGAATCGTTCAGGACCCTGTACACCGTATATGTTAGGCCCATATTGGAGTATGCGGCACCAGTTTGGAACCCACACCTAGCCAAGCACGTAAAGAAACTAGAGAAAGTGCAAAGGTTTGCAACAAGACTAGTCCCAGAGCTAAGAGGTATGTCCTACGAGGAGAGGTTAAGGGAAATCAACCTGACAACACTGGAGGACAGGAGAGATAGGGGGGACATGATAACGACATACAAAATACTGAGAGGAATTGACAAGGTGGACAAAGACAGGATGTTCCAGAGATTGGACACAGTAACAAGGGGACACAGTTGGAAGCTGAAGACACAGATGAATCACAGGGATGTTAGGAAGTATTTCTTCAGCCACAGAGTAGTCAGTAAGTGGAATAGTTTGGGAAGCGATGTAGTGGAGGCAGGATCCATACATAGCTTTAAGCAGAGGTATGATAAAGCTCACGGCTCAGGGAGAGTGACCTAGTAGCGATCAGTGAAGAGGCGGGGCCAGGAGCTCGGACTCGACCCCCGCAACCTCAACTAGGTGAGTAGGTGAGTACACACACATGCACATGCACACACACACACACACACACACATACATCCTCCTCATTTACACCTACATTAACCCAAATGACTGTAAACATAAAACTCCAAATACGTATAACTATTGCACACTAACAGCACCTTTCAAGGCAGGTGAAATTGCTGACCTAGAAAATGTACAGAGAACCTTCACAGCATACATAACTGCGATAAAACACCTTAATTACTGGGAACGCTTGAAGTTCCTCAACCTGTATTCCCTAGAATGCAGGCGGGAGATACATGATTATATACACTTGGAAAATCCTAGAGGGATTAGTACCAAACTTGCACATGAAAATCACTCTCTATGAAAGCAAAAGACTTGGCAGGCAATGCAACATCCCCCAGTGAAAAGTAGGGGCACCAATAGCACAATAAGAGACAACATAAGTGTCAGGGGCCCAAGACTGTTCAACTGCCTCTCAGCATACATAAGGGGGATCACCAACAGACCCCTGGTTGTCTTCAAGAAGGCTCTGGAGAGGCACCTAAAGTCAGTACCTGACCAGCTATGCTGTGGTTCGTACGTCAGGTTGGATGCGGCCAACAGTAACAGCCTGGCTGATCAGGCCCTGATCCACCATGAGGCCTGGTCACAGACCGGACCATGGGAGCACTGACTCCTGGAACCCTCTTCAGGTATACTCCAGGTATATGCATTTTTTTAGGCACTAAAAGTGAAAAAAGGCCATGTTGCACCTTACAGCAGTAGCCCGGAACCAAACCTACTGTATAAGCAGGTTCCTCCTGTATATTTAATGCACAGAATAAGCTAATGACTACCTTCACTTTATTTTTAAAAAATAAAACTATTTGTCTTTAAGTTTGAAATATAATTTTCAACATGTTTAGATAGTCAAATGCATTCTTTCCACACATTACTATTGGATCACTCATGGGTAAACTTATATTTAGTGTAGCATGGCCTGGTGGCTAAAGCTCTCGATTCACATGGCAAGGGTCTGGGTTCGATTCCCAGCGTGGGCAGAAACATTGGGCATGTTTCTTTACACTGGTTGTCTATGTTCACCCCTCAGTAAAATGGGTACCTGGGAGTTAGTGGACTGGTATGGGTCACATCCTGGGACAAAACTGACCTAATTTGCCCGAAATGCTCTGCATAACAAGTGTACTTGTAGTAAATAAAGATATTATTATTATTATTATTACTATTATTGAGTGCACTAAACCTGTAGTGCACTCACGCTCTTCACTGGCATCAATGGGTGAAGACAGTTCATATCTCTGGAAAGAGAGACAACTTGAGATCATACAACCAAGAGACAATCAACCAGTATAGATATAATTATGCACGAGTGCAGTGTATTGATGCATTATTGTTTTATTGTATCATTTATTTCAACATTTCCACAGTATTTAATAACCTATAGGGGTTTAGCACTTGTTCATAAGTGTAATACTTTGGAATAACACAGGATTTATATTAGTTTGAAATTTATATTTTCAAGAAGTGCATATGTGAGGCTAAACACAGAGGATGAAGTGGGAGATAACAAACCAGCAAGTAACAACGCCCTTCACTGATCATCTGTTGGACTAGTGGGGGAATATGCTGCATATCTCCTACAATGTTGATGTTAATTCTGGACCACTCAGGTAGCCATGCCTTCACATTGGCAGCCTCCATCTCACTCCATAGCCGCTTGCGACTTGCCTGAAAGAGAAAAATCATTGGCTTTCTTTTGTACCTAGTAATGATTAATTACATGTCAACTATATTATTTGTACTGCATAAACATATAAAAATTACACTGCATTGTATTGTATGGGATACAGAAGGGAAAATGAAAAATGGTGAAAAAAATGGGAAAGAGTAAATAAATGCACAAAGAACAGCTAAGCTGAATAAAATGAAGTTAAAGTAGTGAGAAGTTAAGATATAATTAAGACTACAATGTTCTTAAAGTGTGAGGTAAGGTACCATAAATTGAACGAAAGACATACAGTAGTCACGACTATAATTTTTCAGTGTGAGGGAAGATAATGCAGACAAGGAAAGACATCTGGAGTATACCTGGAGAGAGTTTCGGGGGTCAACGCCCCTGCAGCCCAGTCTGTGACCAAGCCTTATACTGGATCAGGGCCTGATCACTGTTACTGTTGACCACATGCAATCCGACATATGAACCACAGTCCAGCTGGTCAGGTACTGACTTTAGGTGCCTGTCCAGTGCCTTCTTGAAGACAGCCAGGGGTCTATTGGTAATCCCCTTATGTATGCTGGGAGGCAGTTGAACAGTCTAGGGCCCCTCACACTTATTGCGCTGTCTCTTATCGTGCTAGTGGCGCCCCTGCTTTTCACTGGGAGGATGTTGCATCGTCTGCTGTCTTTTGCTTTCATAGGGAGTGATTTTTGTGTGCAAATTTGGTACTAATCCCTGGTCAAGGCTGTTCACTACTATTTAAATATTTCATTTATAAGCATCAGCTATATATTATTGTAGAAAGATAAACAATTTGTTTTGGCACAGCACAAGGGTTTTACAGATATAGGAAAATGATACTTTTTATTTGAAATAATGTGTGGATGCCCCCCTCTCATCTATGACTGCTTGACAGAGTAGAGAACAGAGCAAGACATCTCATCTCTCGCCTGGACCCATCTTGGATAGATCTGTCATTTCAGTAGAGCCTTCAACACAGGAGGGATATGGGTGGCCTTACTGTTATGTACAAGGCCAACATTGTCAAAATACCACACTTGGCTCCACTTCAAGGACAGCGAGAAGCAAGCTTCTAAATCACAAAATGAGCAAAAAGCAGCAACTCCACTCTGGCTGTACCTTTCTCCAGAACATCACTTCATCTGAGATCATTTATCCCCAGGATGACTCGAGTCTGGAACACATTCGTACAGCATTGTGATGTCAGTTGATTAAGTGAAAATGCTGGCCCGCAGATGGCTCCAACTTCATCCTGTTCCGTACTTGTATGTTTCATAACAATAAAAATGCTTTCAAATGAGCTGATGTAGGTAACAGCTCTTAGCTTGTTAATAAAGTTAGAAATCCTTAACTTGTAAATAGCTTATCAATAAAGATATGGATCCTTAACCTAACCTTGTCAAACCCTGTATTAAAAAAGAAAAAAACTGAACAATTAGAAGCAGCAGTATAGAGGGTGAAGAATATGGTAGCTAATCTCCCTCCTGATAGGTTCTCAAGAGAAAGTAAAATACAGTACCAGAAGGCACTCATAATGAGATTCTCAAGAGAAAGCCAAGTAGAAAACTAGAAGGTACTCATGATGAGGTTCTCAAGAAGCCAGGTAGAGCACTAGAAGGCACTCATGATGAAATTCTCAAGAAGAAGCCAGGTACAGTACCAGAAGGCACTCTTGAAGAGGTTCTCAAAAGGAAGCCAGGTACAGTACTAGAAGTCACTCTTGAAGAGGTTCTCAATTCTCAAGAGGAAGCCAGGTACAGTACCAAAAGGCACTCTTGAAGAGGTTCTGAAGAGGAAGACAGGTACAGTACCAGAACACACTCTGGATGAGGTTCTGAAGAGGAAGCCAGGTACAGTACAAGAAGGCACTCTCGAAGAGGTTCTGAAGAGGAAGCCAGGTACAGTACCAGAAGGCACTCTGGATGAGGTTCTCAAGAGGAAGCCAGGTACAGTACAAGAAGGCACTCTCGAAGAGGTTCTGAAGAGGAAGCCAGGTACAGTACCAGAAGGCACTCTGGATGAGGTTCTCAAGAGGAAGCCAGGTACAGTACCAGAAGGCACTCTGGATGAGGTTCTCAAGAGGAAGCCAGGTACAGTACCAGAAGGCACTCTGGATGAGGTTCTCAAGAGGAAGCCAGGTACAGTACCAGAAGACACTCTGGATGAGGTTCTCTAAGAGAAATCCAGGTACAGTACCAGAAGGCACTCATAATGAAGTTCTCAAGAGGAAGCCAGGTAGAGTACTAGAAGGCACTCTTGATTAGATTCTCAAGAGGAAGCCAGGTACAGTACCAGAAGACACTCTGGATGAGGTTCTCAAGAGAAATCCAGGTACAGTACCAGAAGGCACTCATAATGAGGCTCTCAAGAGAAATCCAGGTACAGTACCAGAAGGCACTCATAATGAGGTTCTGAAGAGGAAGCCAGGAAGAGCACTATAAGGCACTCTTGATGAAGTGCTCACGAGGAAGCCAGGTACAGTACTAGAAGGCACAAAATTAGTTTTAATTATGGATAATACTGTCCACAAGAACAAATTTATTTAAATTCACTAATATGTTATTCTGACTAAATTTTTTTTTTAGTTTTAATCTTAAACTTAATAAATTTATTAAATGAATTATTCTACTGGCATTAACACTAAAGTATTATCAATTTTTTGGTATCCTCACAGCCCAGCCTGGGGCCATTCTTTTCTGCTGATTGCCTTTTGAACCAATCACTAGCAAGTGGCACTGCTGTGCCTACCTTGAGCCCGTTAGTCCGTAGAAAAATGCCAGGTGGGGTGAATCTTATAGCCTCATGTGTAAGTAAGGCTTCCTTCTCTCCAAATACATTCAGCAACTTAACAGCAAATTCTTCACTAGTAGAAAACTTTGTTTTTACTCTTCTAATTACCTCCTGTGTTCTGTGACAATGAAGGAAGAATACAATTAACAAAATTCTTTGCTAAAGGAAAATTAAGATGAAACATTTCAAATTTATATATATATTTTTTTTTTTTTCAACAAGTCGGCCGTCTCCCACCAAGGCAGAGTGACCCAAAGAGAAAGAAAATCCCCAAAAAGAAAATACTTTCATCATCATTTAACACTTTCACTTCACTCACACATAATCACTGTTTTTGCAGAGGTGCCCAGAATACAACAGTTTAGAAGTATATACGTATAAAAATACACAACATATCCCTCCAAACTGCCAATATCCCAAACCCCTCCTTTAGAGTGCAGGCATTGTACTTCCCATTTCCAGGACTCAAGTCCGGTTATATAAAATAACTGGTTTCCCTGAATCCCTTCACTAAATATTACCCTGCTCACACTCCAACAGATCGTCAGGTCCCAAATACCATTTGTCTCCATTCACTCCTATCTAACACGCTCACGCATGCTTGCTGTGATTACAGAGTGTACCACTAGAACGCTTAGCATGGCTAGGCATTTCGGGCATACTTAGTTTTATTCTTAATTGTAAAATATTACAAATTATGAGGTAAGTTGGTATTATGGCTAAGTGACTAAATACTAGTTTGTGAGTTTAGCAATGTGAATGCTTTTGTTTTGGCACAGTATATGGTTTCAGTATTGGAGTATCACAGGATTCATTATTTTAAGACTGAGATTAATATTTCTGTTTATGGTCAAATGAGTGAGCGAGTGTAAGTGTGAACCACCAGGTGGTATTCGTGTAGTTAGTTGACGGGGTGTATCAGGGAGATAAGATGTTTTCTAATGGTAGTTTTGAAGGTGATGAATGTGTCTGCAGTTCTAGAGTTCTCAGGTAGGGTATTCCAGATTTTAGGGCCTTTGACATACATTGAATTTTTGTAAAGGTTTAGTCGGACACGGGGAATGTCGTAGAGATGTTTGTGCTGGAAGTCCAAACCCCTCGCCCACAACACCTCCTTTACCCCCTCCCTCCAACCTTTTCGAGGATGACCCCTACCCTGCCTTCCTTCCCCTACAGATTTATACGCTCTCCATGTCATTATACTTTGATCCATTCTCTCTAAATAACCAAACCACCTCAACAAACCCTCTTCAGCCCTCTGACTAATACTTTTTTTTAACTCCACACCTCCTAATTTCCACACTCTGAATTTTCTGCATAATATTTACACCACACATTGCCCTTAGACAGGACATCTCCACTGCCTCCAACCGCCTCCTCGCTGCAGCATTTACAACCCAAGCTTCACACCCATATAAGAGTGTTGGTACCACTATACTTTCATACATTCCCTTCTTTGCCTCCATTGATAACATTTTTTGCCTCCACATATACCTCAAGAGGAAGACAAAGAACTTTGTCCTTGGAGGCAAAGAGGGGAATGTATGAGAGTATAGTTTTACCAACGCTCTTATATGGGTGTGAAGCGTGGGTGATGAATGTTGCAGCGAGGAGAAGGCTGGAGGCAGTGGAGATGTCATGTCTGAGGGCAATGTGTGGTGTGAATATAATGCAGAGAATTCGTAGTTTGGAAGTTAGGAGGAGGTGTGGGATTACCAAAACTGTTGTCCAGAGGGCTGAGGAAGGGTTGTTGAGGTGGTTCGCACATGTAGAGAGAATGGAGCGAAACAGAATGACTTCAAGAGTGTATCAGTCTGTAGTGGAAGGAAGGCGGGGTAGGGGTCGGCCTAGGAAGGGTTGGAGGGAGGGGGTAAAGGAGGTTTTGTGTGCGAGGGGCTTGGACTTCCAGCAGGCATGCGTGAGCGTGTTTGATAGGAGTGAATGGAGACAAATGGTTTTTAATACTTGACGTGCTGTTGGAGTGTGAGCAAAGTAACATTTATGAAGGGATTCAGGGAAACCGGCAGGCCGGACTTGAGTCCTGGAGATGGGAAGTACAGTGCCTGCACTCTGAAGGAGGGGTGTTAATGTTGCAGTTTAAAAACTGTAGTGTAAAGCACCCTTCTGGCAAGACAGTGATGGAGTGAATGATGGTGAAAGTTTTTCTTTTTCGGGCCACCCTGCCTTGGTGGGAATCGGCCAGAGTGATAATAAAAAAAAAAAAAAAAATATACCTCAATGCACCACTCACCTATTTTCCTTCATCAATTCTATGATTAACCTCATCCTTCATAAATCCATCCGCTGACACGTCAACTCCCAAATATCTGAAAACATTCACTTCTTCCATACTCCTCCTCCTCAATTTGATATCCATTTTTTCTTTATCTAAATCATTTGATACTCTTATCACCTTACTCTTTTCTATGTTCACTTTCAGCTTTCTACCTTTACACACATTCCCAAATTCATCCACTAACCTTTGCAATTTTTCTTTAGAATCTCCTATAAGCACAGTATCATCAGCAAAAAGTAACTGTGTCACTTCCCATTTTGTATTTAATTCCCCATAATTTAATCCCACCCCTCTCCCGAACACCTTAGCATTTACTTCTTTTACAACCCCATCTATAAATATATTAAACAACCATGGTGACATTACACATCCCTGTCTAAGACCTACTTTTACTGGGAAGTAGTATCCCTCTCTTCTACACACCCTAACCTGAGCCTCACTATCCTCATAAAAACTCTTTACAGCATTTAGTAACTTACCACCTATTCCATATACTTGCAGCATCTGCCACATTGCTCCCTTATCCACTCTATCATATGCCTTTTCTAAATCCATAAATGCAATAAAAACTTCCCTACCTTTACTCAGACCAACTAGAATGTACCACTAATACTTGCACAAGGGATGAATATGGGGAATATAAAATAGCTAAATTCAAATCCAAATACATGTACCTACAAAAACCTCTCACAGTGATAAACATCTACACTACCTGGGCAGGGCGAGACATATGGGCGAGTCTCCTTACACCCACTGTCCCTGTTAACCTTCAGTAAAAAGGTACCTGGGAGTTAGTCGATCGTCGTGGGTTGCATCCTGGGGAATGATCAAGCACTACAAACTACTGAGACAACTCCAATGCCTCTCAAATGACCTAATGATGCACTTTCTGTGCCCAAAGTACACGATACAAGAGTACCACAGTCAAACATTAGCCGTTTTAGTGAAAACCTAGGAAGTATAACTGATGCACACATGAACAAAGATCACTTACTACTCTTAAGTGACTTCAATATAAATCTCCTGCAAGACCAGGACCCACAAGTTACTGAATTCACAAACAGCATGAGTAACTGCATGTTGCTACCAACCTGGAGTTTACCTGGAGAGAGTTCCGGGGGTCAACGCCCCCACGGCCCGGTCTGTGACCAGGCCTCCTGGTGGATCAGAGCCTGATCAACCAGGCTGTTGCTGCTGGCTGCACGCAAACCAACATACGAGCCACAGCCCGGCTGATCAGGAACTGACTTTAGGTGCTTGTCCAGTGCCAGCTTGAAGACTGCCAGGGGTCTGTTTGTAATCCCCCTTATGTGTGCTGGGAGGCAGCTGAACAGTCTCAGGCCCCTGACACTTATTGTATGGTCTCTTAACGTGCTAGTGACACCCCTGCTTTTCATTGGGGGGATGGTGCATCGTCTGCCAAGTCTTTTGCTTTCGTAGTGAGTGATTTTCGTGTGCAAGTTCGGTACTAGTCCCTCTAGGATTTTCCAGGTGTATATAATCATGTATCTCTCCCTCCTGCGTTCCAGGGAATACAGGTTTAGGAACCTCAAGCGCTCCCAGTAATTGAGGTGTTTTATCTCCGTTATGCGCGCCGTGAAAGTTCTCTGTACATTTTCTAGGTCGGCAATTTCACCTGCCTTGAAAGGTGCTGTTAGTGTGCAGCAATATTCCAGCCTAGATAGAACAAGTGACCTGAAGAGTGTCATCATGGGCTTGGCCTCCCTAGTTTTGAAGGTTCTCATTATCCATCCTGTCATTTTTCTAGCAGATGCGATTGATACAATGTTATGGTCCTTGAAGGTGAGATCTTCCGACATGATCACTCCCAGGTCTTTGACGTTGGTGTTTCGCTCTATTTTTTTTTTATTATTATCACACTGGCCGATTCCCACCAAGGCAGGGTGGCCCGAAAAAGAAAAACTTTCACCATCATTCACTCCATCACTGTCTTGCCAGAAGGGTGCTTTACACTACAGTTTTTAAACTGCAACATTAACACCCCTCCTTCAGAGTGCAGGCACTGTACTTCCCATCTCCAGGACTCAAGTCCGGCCTGCCGGTTTCCCTGAATCCCTTCATAAATGTTACTTTGCTCACACTCCAACAGCACGTCAAGTATTAAAAACCATTTGTCTCCATTCACTCCTATCAAACACGCTCACGCATGCCTGCTGGAAGTCCAAGCCCCTCGCACACAAAACCTCCTTTACCCCCTCCCTCCAACCCTTCCTAGGCCGACCCCTACCCCGCCTTCCTTCCACTACAGACTGATACACTCTTGAAGTCATTCTGTTTCGCTCCATTCTCTCTACATGTCCGAACCACCTCAACAACCCTTCCTCAGCCCTCTGGACAACAGTTTTGGTAATCCCGCACCTCCTCCTAACTTCCAAACTACGAATTCTCTGCATTATATTCACACCACACATTGCCCTCAGACATGACATCTCCACTGCCTCCAGCCTTCTCCTCGCTGAAGGCAGTGGAGATGTCATGTCTGAGGGCAATGTGTGGTGTGAATATAATGCAGAGAATTCGTAGTTTGGAAGTTAGGAGGTGGTGCGGGATTACCAAAACTGTTGTCCAGAGGGCTGAGGAAGGGTTGTTGAGGTGGTTCGGACATGTAGAGAGAATGGAGCGAAACAGAATGACTTCAAGAGTGTATCAGTCTGTAGTGGAAGGAAGGCGGGGTAGGGGTCGGCCTAGGAAGGGTTGGAGGGAGGGGGTAAAGGAGGTTTTGTGTGCGAGGGGCTTGGACTTCCAGCAGGCATGCGTGAGCGTGTTTGATAGGAGTGAATGGAGACAAATGGTTTTTAATACTTGACGTGCTGTTGGAGTGTGAGCAAAGTAACATTTATGAAGGGATTCAGGGAAACCGGCAGGCCGGACTTGAGTCCTGGAGATGGGAAGTACAGTGCCTGCACTCTCAGATATTTTGTGGCCAGAATTTGTTTTGTACTCTGATGAAGATTTAATTTCCTCATGTTTACCATATCTGAGTAATTGAAATTTCTCATCGTTGAACTTCATATTGTTTTCTGCAGCCCACTGAAAGATTTGGTTGATATCCGCCTGGAGCCTTGCAGTGTCTGCAATGGAAGACACTGTCATGCAGATTCGGGTGTCATCTGCAAAGGAAGACACAGTGCTGTGGCTGACATCCTTGTCTATGTCGGATATGAGGATGAGGAACAAGATGGGAGCGAGTACTGTGCCTTGTGGAACAGCGCTTTTCACCGTAGCTGCCTCGGACTTTACTCTGTTGATGACTACTCTCTGTGTTCTGTTAGTGAGGAAATTATAGATCCATCGACCGACTTTTCCTGTTATTCCTTTAGCACGCATTTTGTGCGCTATTACGCCATGGTCACACTTGTCGAAGGCTTTTGCAAAGTCTGTATATATTACATCTGCATTCTTTTTGTCTTCTAGTGCATTTAGGACCTTGTCGTAGTGATCCAATAGTTGAGACAGACAGGAGCGACCTGTTCTAAACCCATGTTGCCCTGGGTTGTGTAACTGATGGGTTTCTAGATGGGTGGTGATCTTGCTTCTTAGGACCCTTTCAAAGATTTTTATGATATGGGATGTTAGTGCTATTGGTCTGTAGGTCTTTGCTGTTGCTTTACTGCCCCGTTTGTGGAGTGGGGCTATGTCTGTTGTTTTTAGTAAGTGTGGGACGACCCCCGTGTCCATGCTCCCTCTCCATAGGATGGAAAAGGCTCGTGATGGGGGCTTCTTGCAGTTCTTGATGAACACAGAGTTCCATGAGTCTGGCCCTGGGGCAGAGTGCATGGGCATGTCATTTATCGCCTGTTCGAAGTCATTTGGCATCAGGATAACATCGGATAGGCTTGTGTTAATCAAATTTTGTGGCTCTCTCATAAAAAATTAATTTTGATCTTCGACTCTCAGTCTGGTTAGCGACTTGCTAAAAACTGAGTCATACTGGGACTTGAGTAGCTCACTCATTTCCTTGCTGTCATCTGTGTAGGACCCATCTTGTTTAAGTAGGGGCCCAATACTGGACGTTGTTCTTGATTTTGATTTGGCATAGGAGAAGAAATACTTTGGGTTTCTTTCGATTTCATTTATGGCTTTTAGTTCTTCCCGCGATTCCTGACTCCTAAAGGATTCTTTTAGCTTAAGTTCGATGCTTGCTATTTCTCTGACCAGTGTCTCCCTACGCATTTCAGATATATTGACCTCTTTTAGCCGCTCTGTTATTCTTTTCCGTCGCCTGTAAAGGGAGCGCCTGTCTCTTTCTATTTTACATCTACTCCTCCTTTTTCTTAGAGGAATAAGCCTTGTGCAAACATCGAGTGCCACCGAGTTAATCTGTTCTAGGCATAAGTTGGGGTCTGTGTTGCTTAGTATATCTTCCCAGCTTATATCGGTTAGGAATTGGTTTACTTGGTCCCACTTTATGTTTTTGTTATTGAAGTTGAATTTGGTGAATGCTCCCTCGTGACTAGTCTCATTATGTCGGTCTGGGGCTCCACGCATACATGTCTGAACCTCAATTATGTTGTGATCTGAGTATATTGTTTTTGATATGGTGACATTTCTTATCAGATCATCATTGTTAGTGAAGATGAGGTCTAGTGTATTCTCCAGTCTAGTAGGCTCTATTATTTGCTGGTTTAAATTGAATTTTGTGCAGAGATTTAAAAGCTCGTCTGAGTGTGAGTTTTCATCAGAGCTGCCTCCTGGTGTTATTACTGCAACAATATTATTTGCTATATTCCTCCATTTTAGGTGCCCTAAGTTGAAATCACCCAGGAGCAAGATGTTGGGTGCAGGAGCTGGAAGATTTTCCAGACAGTGGTCAATTTTTAACAGCTGTTCCTGGAATTGCTGGAATGTTGCATCCGGAGGCTTGTAGACTACCACAATGACTAGGTTTTGGTTCTCGACCTGTACTGCTAAAACTTCCACTACATCATTTGAGGTATTAAGCAGTTTTGTGCAAACAAGTGACTCTGCAATGTACAGGCCAACCCCCTTTTGCCTGTTCACTCTGTCACATCTGTATAGGTTGTAACCTGGGATCCATATTTCGTTGTTCAAGTGATCCTTTATGTGGGTCTCAGTGAAAGCCGCGAACATTGCCTTTGCCTCTGCAAGCAGTCCACGGATGAAAGGTACTTTGTTGTTTGTTGCTGGCTTTAGACCCTGTATATTTGCAAAGAAGAATGTTATCGGACTGGTGGTATTGTTGGTACTGGGGGGGGGGATTTTTTTTCCGGCATTAGTATCTGTATCTGTTGGTTTGGAGTGGAGGCCATCGACTGTGGTTCCACTCCAGGAATGACTGGATTTGGTGTACGATTTCTGCCATTTCCTGCCAGTTTTTTTTCCTTCCTGGCACTAAAAAACCTCTCCCTCTTGAGTGGCTGTGGCTAGCCAGGTTTTCCCATGGCCTGGATGTTTTGTATCTTTTTGTCCCCCTTTAGATGGTATGCCTGGCAATTTAAGTTATAGCACAGTCTTTCCTGTACTGAAGAGGTACACAGTTCAGGGTGAAAAAGCTTACAGGAAGGGAGTTTGCATTTTCCTGTTGTCATATGGGCATGGCATTTTCTAGGGTGGTCATAGTTGCACGTCCCATCTGTTTTTCCAGATTTCCCATGCCAGCAGATACCAAGTGCATAGTATGTGCACAGGCTTGGTTTCCGTTTGCCTTGGGTTTCTGTGACTGTATTCCCTGTTGGTGCATGTTTCCCTGTCTTACTTCTATCCTCCCTAGCACCAACAATGGAGCTCCCACCAGTTGTTTTTGGTAATATATCCTCACTATTGCTAGTGGAGTCCTCTTGTTTGCTATTTCCTGCGGTATTTCTAGTTTGCAATATTGGTTTTATCTTATCTTTGACTACACTTGTTTCCCTACTATGGCTCCTGTCCCCTATGAGGTCATTTATATGTATTCCTTCCTGCGTATAGTTCCCGACTACCTGGTCAAAATCTCCAGCTTCACCATTTCTGTCTCCCAGGACAGCATCTCCAGCTTCACCATTACTGTCTCCCAGGACAGCACCTCCAGCTTCACCATTACTGTCTCCCAGGACAGCACCTCCAGCTTCACCATTACTGTCTCCCAGGACAGCACTATCAGCCCCACATTTACTGACTACCAGGACTTCATCTCCAGCCTTACAGTTTCTGACTACATGGCCAGTATCAAGGGCAGTACCATTCAGCACAGACTTTTTATGTTCCCATCTGTTGTAGAAAGCTTCCAGGTTGTCTATGAAAGCAGCTTTGATGTTGTCCTCTTTTAATACCCTTGTGATTTTAGTCCACAGATTTATCTCATTTGGGCATACCCAAAAACATTTCCCTGTTTTAACACTGCTTGTAGCTAGTTCTTGGATATCTGCATAAGGGGCGTGGCACCAATTTCCACACAAATGACAATTTATCCATGTGGAAGCCCGTTTGTTTGACTGACCACAGACTACACACAGCTTCATAATGATTTGAATGGTTGATTTACTGCAATTCTACTAGCAACCTCTTGAATATTCTATTAATAACCTCCTTAAATGAAGCTCTAGCTATTTGTATTTCTGTTTCTAACTGTTTTTGTATATTGGACAGCTTACCGTGCACGTTCCTGATATATATTTAATGTTTGTGTTTATAAGGGCGCCTACAACCCCATCCGTTTACAGTCTGCTTTATTGTTCAACAGTAACAAAACCTACAAGAGTAACAGAGACTAGTGTTTCCCTACTAGACCACATCTGGACCAACACCATATCCCCTTTAAAATCAGGCATAATCACAGATAATACCACAGATCACTACCCTACCTTCCTCATAACAAATCTTGGCAAATTACCCCAAGATACTACTAAAGTCACTTTCAGACTTCACAATGAGGCAGCCATTAATAACTTCACAGCAGCAGTGACAAACATTGACTGGCACACTGAGCTAGAAATCTATACAATTATTGACGAATGTATTAATAATTTTCTAAAAAAGACCCAATACCTCTATAACAAGCACTGCCCCCAAAAAACTAAACAGATGACAGCTAAGAGACTGAACAGTGCCTGGCTAACACCCAGCATCCTCAAATCCATAAATACAAAGCACCTATACGAAAAACATTACAGAATGGGTCACATAACCAGAGACCAAACAAAACGTTACTCGTCAATCCTAACCAGCCTGATAAGAAGGTCTAAAAAATTGTATTATGAGAACAGATTATCCAACTTACGAGGTGATATAAAAAAGACCTGGAAAACCCTATCAGAAATTCTAGGAACAAAAAAGATATCACGAAATAGCGAAATTGAATTAACAAAACCAGATGAACCCCAACTCCCACCAACTGAAACAGCAAACAGACTCAATAATTTTTTCTCCACTATAGGAAAAAACCTTGCCAATAAAATCCCAAGCTCAGATACCCCACCCAATGACTACCTCACTGGCAACTACCCGAACACACTGTTCCTAGCTCCGACTAACCCTACTGAAGTCTCCCTTATTATCAACACACTAAAAAAAAGACAGATTTAAATGCCTTACCACCCTTTACAGTGGACCCCTGGCATACGATGGCATTGGTATACGTTAAATCCGGTATACGATACATTTTAACGCAAAAATTTTGCCTCGCCACTCGTTAAAAAACCCGCCACACGCGATTCGTCCGGGACGCGTCCACGTGTGGCCTAAACTACCCCCGTGCGTGCCAGTGTGCTCGCATCTAAGCATACATTCGGTACATTTCATATTATCACAGTGTTTTTGGTGCTAGTTTCTGTAAAATAAGTCACCATGGGCCCCAAGAAAGCTTCTAGTGCCAACCCTGTGGTAATAAGTTAAAGGAAGCACTAACCCAGAAGTGCCATCCTCCGGAGAGACATTGGATTTGCCTGACCTTCCTCATATTATAACAAATTTCCAGAAAAAAAATTGAGCATCTTGAACAGATCCTGACAAGTTTAATAAATATATGTAATCAGGATGATGCTCTTGAGCATGGTGATGATGTCAAAAGTGCAGCAATCTCCGTTCAGCTTCCAGCAATTTGTGAGAAAGAAGCCCATAACTCTTGCCTTAAAAACTTGCCTTATAACTGGCTGCCAAAATGCCGAAAAATGCTTAAAAATAAAGGTTCTGAAGATAAAGACGTACAAACTATGCTATTTGCTCTTAAGTATCTGCACACTGCAGTCAAAGCATAATAGTTTTACCATCTTATGAGCAAGAGATTGTAATAACTCACTACAATGGATACATTACAAATCTTTTCATGGAACATTGCTTCCATCAGGAAGCGGTTGCCTGACTTACATCATATTAGTGCAACCAAGAATATTGATGTCATCTGTTTGCAGGAATGTAGATTGAAAGATGGAGCACCTCCACCAAACTTGCCTGGATATGCAGCTTATAACCTAAGGTCAACCAACTGTTGTGTGATGTATGTCAGAAAGAACTTGCCACATTCACTCCTTTCCTTGCAGAGTCGAGTTAACATGCAGTATCATGGTGTCAAAGTATATGCAGGCGATTTTTCCATAAACATTTTTAATCTCTATGCCCCAGCGAACCAGCTTCGACCTGATGCTTTACCAGATCGCATCAATAGTGAACCTACCATCATTCTTGGAGATTTTAATGCCAGACATAAGAATATTGGTGGGTCTATTACAAATACCAATGGAACTAAACTAGTGAGATTGCTGAATGAGCATGATAATGTTCGAATTGTGGGCACTACTGAGCCTACTCACATATATGGTGGCATACTAGATCTGTGTCTTGGATTTAATACATCATATACGATGCATGACTCTGTCATAGTTGATGATCTTCTATCTGATCACTTCCCAAGACTAACAACTGTCAATCTTGATCACATCTCCAGCAATCAAGGAGCTAAATACAGAAGGAGGAAACTTATTCTCAAACCAGAACACAGAGACAACTTTATTAACCACTTGGATCAATGGTATAAGAATTACGAGCCCACTGGCACAAAAAATTTAATGATGATTTAATTACCACTATTGAGAGTGTTCTCACAGATCAAGTGGGCAGGAAAAGGAAACAAAGACCCTCCACTATAAATAACAATAAAAACCAATGTAAATACTATAATGATCCACAGCTGCGCAATCTAACACATGCAGCTAGGAGGATTGGTAAAGCATACCGTGAATGTAGAACCCCAGACCTGCTCAAAACGTTCCAAGCTGCACTAACAAATGCAAGGAATAGGAAGGAAGAACTTAGGCAACAGGAATGGGAACAGTTTGTTAGTGGATTAAATAGGTCCACCCCTTTGAGTTTGGCTTGGAAAGGTATAAATAAAATAACCAGGAAAAAGACTGGCAATGTTGCTCATCCCTTTCCTCTTGAAAAAGCAAATGACCTCATAAATGACTGGTCCAAAACATCCAGGCATGAAAGCCTTCCATCTCATATTAGAAAAAATTTAGAGAGTACTTCTGAAGAAATGTTGAAACTGATTAATTTTATGAGCCAAAATATTGATGAGAGTGATTGCCTCTTTACCGAGTATGAATTAGATAATGCAATATAAATATATTGCTATTGTAATCGGCTTTCATTTTTAGCAATAAGTTCTTTATCATTTAAAATTTAAAGGTAGGATGTTGTGTAAACAAAATTTATTATTATTATTATAATCATATATTATAATCATATATTATAATCATATTATTATAATTATATGTAGTAGGTTGGTAGACAGCAATCACCCAGGGAGGTACTACCGTCCTGCCAAGTGAGTGTAAAACGAAAGCCTGTAATTGTTTTACATGATGGTAGGATTGCTGGTGTCTTTTGTCTGTCTCATAAATATGCAAGATTACAGGTACGTCTTGCTACTTCTACTTACAATTAGGTCACACTACACATATATGTACACGTTTATTTATACACACTCATCTGAGTTTTCTTTGATTTTATCTTAATAGTTCTTGGTCTTATTACTTTTCCTTTTATATCCATGGGGAAGTGGAATAAGAATCTTTCCTCCGTAAGCCATGCGTGTTGTAAAAGTCAACTAAAATGCCGGGAACAATGGGCTAGTAACCCCTTTTCCTGTAAAGATTACTAAAAAGAATAAGAAGAAGAAAATTGTCAAAGTGGGAAGTCTGAATGTGCGTGGATGTTGTGCAAATGATAAGAAAGAGATGATTGTGGATGTTATGAATGAGAAGAAACTGGATGTCCTGGCTTTAAGTGAAACAAAGCTGAAGGGGGTGGGAGAGTTTCAATGGAGAGGAATAAATGGGATTAGGTCAGGGGTTTCAAATAGAGTTAGAGCTAAAGAAGGAGTAGCAATAATGTTGAAGGATAAGCTATGGCAGGAAAAGAGGGACTACAAATGTATAAATTCAAGGATTATGTGGAGTAAAATAAAGATTGGATGTGAAAAGTGGGTTATAGTAAGCGTGTATGCACCTGGAGAAGAGAGAAGTGTAGAGGAGAGAGAGAAATTCTGGGAAATGTTGAGTGAATGCGTGGGGAGTTTTGAATCAAGTGTGAGAGTAATGGTGGTTGGGGATTTCAATGCTAAAGTGGGTAAAAATGTTATGGAGGGAGTAGTAGGTAATTTTGGGGTGCCAGGGGTAAATGTAAATAGGGAGCCTTTAATTGAGCTATGTGTAGAAAGAAATTTGGTAATAAGTAATACATATTTTATGAAAAAGAGGATAAATAAATATACAAGGCATGATGTAGCACGTAATGAAAGTAGTTTGTTAGATTATGTATTGGTGGATAAAAGGTTGATGGGTAGGCTCCAGGATGTACATGTTTATAGAGGGGCAACTGATATATCGGATCATTATTTAGTTGTAGCTACAGTTAGAGTAAGAGGTAGATGGGAAAAGAGGAAGGTGGCAACAACAAGTAAGAGGGAGGTGAAAGTGTATAAACTAAGGGAGGAGGAAGTTCGGGCGAGATATAAGCGACTATTGGCAGAAAGGTGGGCTAGTGCAAAGATGAGTAGTGGGGGGGTTGAAGAGGGTTGGAATAGTTTTAAAAATGCAGTATTAGAATGTGGGGCAGAAGTTTGTGGTTATAGGAGGGTGGGGGCAGGAGGAAAGAGGAGTGATTGGTGGAATGATGAAGTAAAGGGTGTGATAAAAGAGAAAAAGGTAGCTTACGAGAGGTTTTTACAAAGCAGAAGTGTTATAAGAAGAGCAGAGTATATGGAGAGTAAAAGAAAGGTGAAGAGAGTGGTGAGAGAGTGCAAAAGGAGAGCAGATGAAAGAGTGGGAGAGGCACTTTCAAGAAATTTTAATGAAAATAAGAAAAAATTTTGGAGTGAGTTAAACAAGTTAAGAAAGCCTAGGGAAAGTATGGATTTGTCAGTTAAAAACAGAGTAGGGGAGTTAGTAGATGGGGAGAGGGAGGTATTAGGTAGATGGCGAGAATATTTTGAGGAACTTTTAAATGTTAAGGAAGAAAGGGAGGCGGTAATTTCATGCATTGGCCAGGGAGGTATACCATCTTTTAGGAGTGAAGAAGAGCAGAATGTAAGTGTGGTGGAGGTACGTGAGGCATTACGTAGAATGAAAGGGGGTAAAGCAGCTGGAACTGATGGGATCATGACAGAAATGTTAAAAGCAGGGGGGGATATAGTGTTGGAGTGGTTGGTACTTTTGTTTAATAAATGTATGAAAGAGGGGAAGGTACCTAGGGATTGGCGGAGAGCATGTATAGTCCCTTTATATAAAGGGAAAGGGGACAAAAGAGATTGTAAAAATTATAGAGGAATAAGTTTACTGAGTATACCAGGAAAAGTATACGGTAGGGTTATAATTGAAAGAATTAGAGGTAAGACAGAATGTAGAATTGCGGACGAGCAAGGAGGCTTCAGAGTGGGTAGGGGATGTGTAGATCAAGTGTTTACATTGAAGCATATATGTGAACAGTATTTAGATAAAGGTAGGGAAGTTTTTATTCCATTTATGGATTTAGAAAAGGCATATGATAGAGTGGATAGAGGAGCAATGTGGCAGATGTTGCAAGTATATGGAATAGGTGGTAAGTTACTAAATGCTGTAAAGAGCTTTTATGAGGATAGTGAGGCTCAGGTTAGGGTGTTTAGAAGAGAGGGAGAATACTTCCCGGTAAAAGTAGGTCTTAGACAGGGATGTGTAATGTCACCATGGTTGTTTAATATATTTATAGATGGGGTTGTAAAAGAAGTAAATGCTAGGGTGTTTGGGAGAGGGGTGGTATTAAATTATGGGGAATCAAATTCAAAATGGGAATTGACACAGTTACTTTTTGCTGATGATACTGTGCTTATGGGAGATTCTAAAGAAAAATTACAAAGGTTAGTGGATGAGTTTGAGAATGTGTGTAAAGGTAGAAAGTTGAAAGTGAACATAGAAAAGAGTAAGGTGATGAGGGTATCAAATGATTTAGATAAAGAAAAATTGGATATCAAATTGGGGAGGAGGAGTATGGAAGAAGTGAATGTTTTCAGATACTTGGGAGTTGACATGTCGGCGGATGGATTTATGAAGGATGAGGTTAATCATAGAATTGATGAGGGAAAAAAGGTGAGTGGTGCGTTGAGGTATATGTGGAGTCAAAAAACGTTATCTATGGAGGCAAAGAAGGGAATGTATGAAAGTATAGTAGTACCAACACTCTTATATGGATGTGAAGCTTGGGTGGTAAATGCAGCAGCGAGGAGACGGTTGGAGGCAGTGGAGATGTCCTGTCTAAGGGCAATGTGTGGTGTAAATATTATGCAGAAAATTCGGAGTGTGGAAATTAGGAGAAGGTGTGGAGTTAATAAAAGCATTAGTCAGAGGGCAGAAGAGGGGTTGTTGAGGTGGTTTGGTCATTTAGAGAGAATGGATCAAAGTAGAATGACATGGAAAGCATATAAATCTATAGGGGAAGGAAAGAGGGGTAGGGGTCGTCCTCGAAAGGGTTGGAAAGAGGGGGTAAAGGAGGTTTTGTGGGTGAGGGGCTTGGACTTCCAGCAAGCGTGCATGAGCGTGTTAGATAGGAGTGAATGGAGACGAATGATACTTGGGACCTGACGATCTGTTGGAGTGTGAGCAGGGTAATATTTAGTGAAGGGATTCAGGGAAACCGGTTATTTTCATATAGTCGGACTTGAGTCCTGGAAATGGGAAGTACAATGCCTGCACTTTAAAGGAGGGGTTTGGGATATTGGCGGTTTGGAGGGATATGTTGTGTATCTCTATACGTATATGCTTCTAAACTGTTGTATTCTGAGCACCTCTGCAAAAGCAGTGATAATGTGTGAGTGTGGTGAAAGTGTTGAATGATGATGAAAGTATTTTCTTTTTGGGGATTTTCTTTCTTTTTTTTTTGGGTCATCCTGCCTCGGTGGGAGACGGCCGACTTGTTGAAAAAAAAAAAAAAAAAAAAAAAACCAAAGGTTGATCAACTGCTCCTGGAGAGGATGGTATAACCTATGATATTCTCAGAACTCTAAGGCACGTGCCTGATAACCCTTTGTTGGCACTGTATAATCTCAGTTACATTGAGGGCGTTCTTCCTACTTCCTGGACCAATAGTCTCATTGTGCCTATCCCTAAGCCCCAACAGCCTGATACATTTAGGCCGATCTCCTTAACTAGTTGTCTTTGCAAAACTTTTGAAAGAATGATGCTTAACAGATTGTACTACAGAATCAGACATCAACTTTCCCCCTACCTCTATGGGTTCATGAAAGGTAAAAGTGTGCAGAACTGTATTTCCACCTTTCTCACTGCACACACCTCTACTAGTTTTACCACTTTTCTTGATCTAAAATCTGCATTTGATATTGCAAACAGAACCGTTATACTACATGAACTAGCCAAAATGAATATTGGTGGTAGCTTACTCTGCTGGATAATAGGATACCTGTCAAATAGAGTATCCTCTGTCCTTTACCAAGGCTTCAGAAGTGATTCTAAAGAAATGTCTTTAGGTACACCGCAGGGAGGAGTTCTTAGTCCCATGCTATTTAATATTCTGATTAATGCTCTCCTAAATGCTCTACCTGCCTCACCTAAACATATAGCTATAAGCTATGCTGATGATATCATGATCCATACAACAGGGCATAAGAAGATGAATACCATTCTTAATGAAGTTCAAGCAATTTGTAATCGACTAGGCCTCATAATATCTTCCTCTAAAACAAAGATATTAACAAGCAAACGACATCCCCCACCCATCTATTTGCAGGGTGAAATCATTAGCTACGTTAAAACTTACAGATATCTTGGTGTAGATGTACCCTTTAACAAATTCACTATACCACAACTAAACAAGAAATGTAAAGCTAGGCTAAATGCTCTCAAAGCTGTTGCTGGCTACAATCCCAACTATGGTGCTAATGTGAGAATCGTGAGAATGATGTACATAGCCTATGTTAGGTCCTTAATTGATTATGCTGCTCCCATGTTGATATTAGCTAGAGAAAGTTCCCTCCGACCCTTGGAGTTAATGCAAAATGAAGCTCTCAGGACTATTCTTGGCTGTCCCAGATCTACAAAAGTTCTTAACATGAGGAAGGAGCTTGGTATTTCTAGTATCAGTGATAGGATTGTTCAAATTAACACTGTACTCAGTATTAGAATGTTGAGAAACGAACCAGACACTGTCACAGTGAATCTTACCAAGTGTCTAGAGGTAAATACACACAGATCTAAATGGATTGTGAAAACGTGCAATTGCATTAAGTTTTATAACCTGCATGAACTGTATCACTGTAGGCAACAAGAGCATTTCACCCCTCCATGGAAGATGTGTTCATTTAATATCACATACCTACAAGTCCCTCCCAAGAAGCTCATTGCTAGTAATCCCTTTCTTAAATCTCTTGTTAGAGCAACTGCTCAAGAAGAAATTTTTCGCCTAGCTGGTAGTAATAAGTTATCACAAGTTATATACACTGATGGATCTAAACAGGAGTCTTCTGGCAGGGCTGCATCTGCTCTTGTTGCCACCTCCCTAGTTAAGAACGATAATAAATTTGCTGAGTTAGGCATAAGAATTAACAACTGGGCATCTACACTGCAAACTGAATTGTTTGCAATCCTAATGGCGCTAAAGCTAACCTATGACACTGAGCTTGACTCTGTCATCATTACTGATTCTATGTCATCATTGAAGGCTCTTGGCTCATATAATGACTCCAACAACATGCTCATTGGGGAAGCCAGGTATAGATACTCAAAAATTAGGGACAAAGGAATTAATGTACAATTGCTATGGATCCCATCATACATTGGATTACTCCTTCATGATAAAGTTGATATGTTAGCCAAGAAGAGTATCCAGAAGGAGAACGTAGAATATAACTTTGGTATAACTGTGTCTAGCATTAGGAATAATATTAGGAGAGAAGTAAATAATGAAGATGATTGTTATAGGAATGCAGTTAGAAGCCTAAGTAGATCTATAACCCACTATGATAACATGAACGTAGATAAGTATGTTTATGGAGCAACTTCCAATGTGAACAGACTGACTGATGTTGTAGTGGCCAGGCTTAGGCTTGGTTACAAGTACTTCTGGCAGTTTGGGAGACACACAGATGATGATCAAACTAAATGTAAATTATGTGATCAGGCATATGGTCACTCTCTTGAACACTATGTGCTTAATTGTCCACTTATTGAGGAATACAGAGACAGACAGTATTATAACCTATGTGACATGTCAAGATATCTTATTAATGAAAATAAGATACCAGATATACTAAGCAAATTTCCTAAATTTGCTTGTAACAGATAAGTGAACTATAGATATGTAGATATAAATCCATATGTATTCCTGTTAACCCTTTGGGGCCTAGTTCCTAGGCCTTTTGTGTATCCACATGCTCTCGCGCTACCGTCCACAGGATGGATATGGGGTGCACAATAAACTAGCCACTTCGGTGGCAAAATCTAAATCTGGTAAAAACTGTGAGAATTAGTATGGAAATTAAGAAAGAACAGAAAAAGAACAGAAGAAAAATTAAATAAAATAAATAATAAACACTACAATTGTACAGCATACTTACAGTTTATTTTTACCAGTGGAAACATCAACTTTTTGCTTCTCAGTTTGTGAGGACTTAAAGAGAGTTTTAAATGGTTTCAGTAGTTCATCAGCTCTTTTAAAGTCTTCGAACATACCTCTTAACTCTGAAAGTATCAATGCTTTTCAAGAGCAAGAAAAGTAATAGACCCATTAGTTGCAAATTCATTCAACTGCTAGTGCACTCAGCCCACACACTGAGGTCCATGGTTTGATCCCCAGTACACATGGAAACACTGAGTGTGTTTCCTTAAGACACCTGCTGTTCCTATCACTAAAATAAGTACCTAGGTGTTAGTCAACTGGTGTGGATTGCATCCTGGGGACAAAATTGACCTAATTTGCCTGAAATGCTCTACATAACAAGGGGCTTTCTATATATAGTAGTATGTCACTGATGTCAGCTAGGCTTGTAGACACTGTACGTGCACTTGTAGAAATAAAGATTATTATTATTATTATTTAAATTTCTCAATAAAACTAAAATATATAAACTGTTCACAGTCTTTGAAGACATTATTCCTGAGTTTTGAAATTTTTTTCTTCATAAATGACTAAATGCACAACTAATATTATGTTACAAAACATGCACTAAACCTGTATGGGTCATACAGCTGCACAATAAAAAGCAGCAATACTGCCACTGCTGTAGCCAGATCATTATCTCTGCTACATGAACACCATCTCAAGTTCACAGATGGTATTTATCATACTTAGCATTATTTCTTTTGATTTACCTTAATTTTATGAGTACAGTGGAACCTTGGATTTCGTCTGGTGAGGATATCGCACAATTCGGATTTTGACCACTTTTTTGGGCGAAAATTTACCCCAAGTTTCATACCTCCACTCGGAAATCGTCTGTATGACGCTTCCGCCCACCTGGGATGCGGCTGCTCACACGCACGTGACTCAGTCTTCCTCTGTCACTTGTTCAGCAAGCAACATTCCGCGCGTTCATCCAAAACATTTCGTAGTGATCCATTGCTTTTTGTGCTTGTTTATTGAGTTTGACTGCAAAATAAGCCACCATGGGGCCAAAGAAAGTTGGAGAAAATTGGGCCAGAATGTGCCCTCGAGAAGGATTTTGAAGGGTTTGCGGCTGACCCTGATGACCCTATGCCTATTGTGGAATGTACGTACTGTGTCTTTGAGGAAGTCCATGGGGTTGGATGTGAATGGCCAGGATGTGGAAGAGTTGGTGGAGGATCACAGGGAAGAGCTAACCATTGAAGAGCTGCAAGACCTTCAACTGGAACAACAACAGATCGCAGCTGAGGAAATTGCTTCAGAGAAGGAGGAAGAGAGTGGAGAAAATGTGCCTTCTTCGGTGATTAAGGGCATTTGTGCAAAGCGGAGTGAGGTGCAAAGTTTTGTGGAGAATTATCACCCTAACAAAACTGTTGCAAGCTGTGTCTGCAACATGTTCAATGACAATGCCTTGTCCCATTTTAGGCAAATCTTAAAGAGACACCAGAAACAGCTCTCTGGACAGATTTTTTGTGCAACAGGGGTCGTGACTCTTAAGCTGGTCCTAGTGCCAGTAAAAGACAAAGAAGGGAAGTAATCCCGGAGAGGGCTTTGATACCTGAAGTCCTTTTGGATGGGATTCCCCTTCCAAACAATAACCTCGCCTCCCTCTACCCTCCTCGCCTTCTTCCATATGCCAACAAGAGTCTTTCAATAAAGGTATGTAATAGTGATTTAAATGTTAATTTACCCATTAAAGTTAGTCATTTATATTTATTTCTCATTGTTTTCTGTATGTAAAACTATATTCTCTATAAAATGTATTTTTTGTTAATATTTTTGGGTGTCTGGAACAGAGTAATTGGATTTACATTATTTCTTAAGGGAAATATTACTTCAGTTTTCAGTCATTTTGGATTTCGACTGACCTTCTGGAACGGAGTAAGGGCGAAAACCGGGGTTCCACTGTAGTCAATTAAGTAACAAATTCCAGCCTAATATGAGTAATATCCTACTTTAATGCAACAATACGGTTTGTCATTGCCTTCCTGTTTCTTTTCTAACTACAGATAAGCTTACTTAATGACCTTCTAGTGTTGAATGACCCATATGAGTTTAGTGGTTTTTTTTTGTGTGAATATACAGCAATACTGATTGGTTACCTTTCTCACTTGGCAGTGGAGAAGCCTTCACCCTATTTTTTTCTGAAAGGATTAAAAGAAAATATGGAATTGTTTCAATCACTGAACAAAATATAGTTACATTCTAAACCATAAGTGGAACTGGCACCTTAACCTGATGATAGAGTTCCTTTGATTTACCTTAATTTCATAGTCAATTCAGTAACTAATTCCAGCCTAATATGAGTAATATACTACTTCAATGAAACAATAAGGCTTGTCATCTTATATTTTCACAAGAAAATAAACAATTAATATAAGATAATGTCTTAAAATATTAAGCCTATTGCAGTTTTTGACAATGAAAATACTGTATTGCCTTACTATTTCCTTTCTAACTGAAGATAAGCTTACTTATTTTCTAGTGCTAAATGACCCATATGGGTTAAGCATTTTTTTGTGAGTGTGAATATACAGCAATAACAATTTGTTACCTTTTACACTTGGTGGTGAAGGAGGCACCTGCTTTAATTCATCTGCAGGGATTATAAGAAAATAAAGAATTATGTTTCAATCCCTGAACAAAATATAGTTACATCCTAATGTCTAAACCATAACAGGAAATGTAACCTTAAGAACCAGTTCCAAAAGGTAATTAACTGATGATGGAGTGATCAAAAGTAATGTTTAGGACAAAAACATTTATACTGTACACTGTGACCTATATCTGTCCATAATACAGATTATCAATGAATTTAAGCAAAAAGTTGTAAGCCAAAGATCCTTTTATGAGTCCAAGAGATTGTCCATATTCAACACAGAATGAGGATTTTCACAAAAATTTTAACAGTATCATTTGTATTCTAACCCAACGAAAATGGAGTGAAGTTAAAAGACTATTTTTCAAGACCCACCTGTCCTTTTCTTTGGTTGCTTCTGTGAAATTTTCTTTTGCTTTTTTGTATCCATGATCTGTAAGCATAATAGAACAAAATATATTACTTGTACATTACTTGTATACCTGGAGAGAGTTCCTGGGATCAAAGCCCCCGTGGCTCGATCTGTGACCAGGCCTCATGGTGGATCAAGGCCTGATCAAGCAGGCTGTTACTGCTACTGAACTTGCACACGAAAATCACTCATTACGAAAGCAAAAGACTTGGCAGACGATGCACCATCCCCCCAATGAAAAGCAGGGGTGTCACTAGCACGTTAAGAGACCATACAATAAGTGTCAGGGGCCCGAGACTGTTCAACTGCCTCCCAGCACACATAAGGGGGATTACCAACAGACCCCTGGCAGTCTTCAAGCTGGCACTGGACAAGCACCTAAAGTCAGTTCCGGATCAGCCGGGCTGTGGCTCGTATGTTGGTTTGCGTGCAGCCAGCAGCAACAGCCTGGTTGATCAGGCTGATCCACCAGGAGGCCTGGTCTCAGACCGGGCCGCGGGGGCGTTGACCCCCGGAACTCTCTCCAGGTAAACTCCAGGCAAACTGGTGCGCAGTCCAGCATACGACCCACAGCCTTGCTGGTCAGGTACTAACTTTAGGTGCCTGCTTGAAGACAGCCAGGGGTCTATTGGTAATACCCCTGATGTATGTTGGGAGGCAGTGGAACAGTCGTGGGCCCCTCACACTTATTATGCTGTCTCTTATCGTGCTGGTGGCACCCCTGCTTTTCATGGGGGGATGTTGCACCGTCTGCCGTGTATTTTGCTTTCGGAGGGAGTGATTTTCATGTGCAAGTTTGGTACTAGTCCCTCTAGGATTTTCCAGGTGTATATATTCATGTATCTCTCCTTCCTGCATTCTAGGGAGTACAGGTTTAGGAACTTCAAGCGTTTTCAGTAATTGAGGTGTTTTATCTCTGTTATGCATGTCGTGAAGGTTCTCTGTACATTTTCTAGTTCAGCAATTTCACCTGCCTTGAAAGGTGGTTAGTGTGCAGCAATGTTCCAGCCTAGACAGAACAAGCGACCTGAAGTGTCATTATGGGCCTGGCATCCTTAATTATGAAGGTTCTCATTATCCATCTTGTTATTTTTCAAGCAGATGCGACTGATACTCTGTTATGGTCTTTGAAGGTGAGATCTTCTGACATGATCACTCCCAAGTCTTTGACATTAGTTTTTCGCTCTATTGTGTGGTTGGAATTTGTTTTATATTCCGATGAAGTTTTAAGTTACTCACATTTTCCATATTGGAGTAATTGAAATTCCTCATCATTGAACTTCATAGTGAAAGGTAACAAGATTAAATTACTATATCTTCAATCATCTATAAAGTGATGCACCAGTGACTTTGAAAAGGAGATAAATGACATGCCCATGCACTCTGTCCCAGGCCCAGACTCATGGAACTCCGTGTTCATCAAGAACTGCAAGAAGCCCCTATCACATGCTTTTAACATCCTATGGAGAGTAAGCATGGACATCGGTCGTCCCACAGCTGCTAAAAACAAGACATAGCTCCACTCAACAAAGGGGGAAGAAAGCAATAGCAAAGAACTACAGACCGATAACGCTAACATCCCACATCATAAAAATCTTTGAAAGGGTTCTAAGAAGCAAAACTGCCACCCATCTAGATACTCATCATTTACACAACCCAGGGCAACATGGGTTTAAAATAGGTCACTTCTGTCTGTCCCAACTACTGAACCACTATGACAAGGTCCTAGATGATCTAAAAGATAAACAAAATGCAGATGTTGTATACATAGACTTGGCAAAAGCCTTTGACAAATGTGACCATGGTGTAATAGCACACAAAATGCGTGACAAAAGAATAACAGGGAAAGTTGGTAAATGGATCTATAATTTCCCAACAGGACACACAGTAGTAAACAGATTAAAGTCTGAGGCAGCTACGGTGAAAAGCTCTGTTCCACAAGGCACAGTACTCGCTCCCATCTTGTTCCTCATCCTCATATCCGACATAGACAAGGATGTCAGCCACAGCACCGTGTCTTCCTTTGCAGATGACACCCGAATCTGCATGACAGTGTCTTCCATTGCAGACACTGCAAGGCTCCAGGCGGACATCAACCAAATCTTTCAGTGGGCTGCAGAAAACAATATGAAGTTCAACGATGAGAAATTTCAATTACTCAGATATGGTAAACACGAGGAAATTAAATCTTCATCAGAGTACAACACAAATTCTGGCCACAAAATAGAGCGTAACACCAACGTCAAAGACCTGGGAGTGATCATGTCGGAGGATCTCACCTTCAAGGACCATAACATTGTATCAATCGCATCTGCTAGAGCAATGACAGGATGGATAATGAGAACCTTCAAAACTAGGGATGCCAAGCCCATGATGACACTCTTCAGGTCACTTGTTCTATCTAGGCTGGAATATTGCTGCACACTAACAGCACCTTTCAAGGCAGGTGAAATTGCTGACCTAGAAAATGTACAGAGAACCTTCACGGCGCGCATAACAGAGATGAAACACCTCAATTACTGGGAGCGCTTGAGGTTCCTAAAACTGTATTCCCTGAAACGCAGGAGGGAGAGATACATGATTATATACACCTGGAAAATCCTAGAGGGACTAGTACCGAACTTGCACACGAAAATCACTCACTACGAAAGCAAAAGACTTGGCAGACGATGCAACATTCCCCCAATGAAAAGCAGGGGTGTCACTAGCACGTTAAGAGACCATACAATAAGTGTCAGGGGCCCGAGACTGTTCAACTGCCTCCCAGCACACATAAGGGGGATTACCAACAGACCCCTGTCAGTCTTCAAGCTGGCACTGGACAAGCACCTAAAGTCAGTTCCTGATCAGCCGGGCTGTGGCTCGTACGTTGGTTTGCGTGCAGCCAGCAGCAACAGCCTGGTTGATCAGGCTCTGATCCACCAGGAGGCCTGGTCACAGACCGGTCCGCGAGGGCGTTGACCCCCGGAACTCTCTCCAGGTAAACTCCAGGAACAAAGATGTGGGTTTCTCTAAGCTTATGTCTAGCATCGGGTGGCAAAGTTAATACTGTAGTTTAATTATTATTATTATAATCAAGGGGGAAGCGCTAAACCCGGAGGATTATACAGCGCCTGGGGGGGGGGATGTGGAAGGCATTCAGGCTTAATTCGGGGAACTGGAGCACAGATCCAATTCCCTAAATCAAGAGCCCCTCACCAACATCAAGGAACCTTCCCTGAGGGGACTGTAGTTTAAACACTTTCTATAATCATACAATACAAAGAATTACGTTAATGGATTCCATCAGCTATGAAATAATTTTCATAGAAAAACTGATGACTTTTTTTTTCTAAATACTCCGACTATATGCATAAATAACTGATAAAAAGGTATTTGCGGGAGAATAACTTCGTTTCGAGAAAATTGCAAAAACAAAAAAAATGTGATTAATGGCCACAATACATCATTACTAGCCGCCCAACAATGTTTGCATGTAGTCTACGAAGTACAAGCTTCAAACAGGATACTATAAAAGACCAAGAATTCTAGCAGAAAACTATATATAAGCCACGAAATTGGGAGCACAGCCGAGCAACACACTGACAGCTAAGCAAACTGATGTGCAACTGGTAGCCGAGGCGCCTGTTTCCCGCCACTCACCGTCCCTTACACTAGGATGAGATGTCATCTTTTGCTTTTTCTAAATATTCAAATAATAATAATGATAACAATCATAAAAAATGCATTTATACCCAAAACAACACTATTTGCATGACTGTGTTACTGTGATGACGTCATCGCATTTAATAAGAAAATAACGATAGAAAGACCAACTCACAAACATCTTATCAAAATATAAAAAACTTCAAAATGTTACCAGAATTATGCACTATTGTGCTGAGGGACTGAATACCTCAAACTCCCTCATTTTTCACCGTTCTTCTCTGTATTGGACTGAGGAAACCACTGGCTGGAGAAAAGTTTCTACACTTATGATTCCGAAATGTTGCACAGGTGTCCAATTCTTCGACTCGTACACTACTTTTCTTGACCTTAAACCTGTATTTAACACAGTTAATACACATATAATCACTATTGAACTTGCCAGAATGGATGTAGGTTGATGTCTTCTCAGGGAATCTGTCTCATGTCCCACCATTATTGTACAAGAGAGTGGCCCATGTCCTCTCGCATACTATCTCATTGCTTTTTAACAAGTCACTAGAAGCTAGCACCTTCCCGAAACTACTCAAGACGGCAAGGGTTACACCAATACATAAAGGTGGTGACCCTACAGATTTAAACAACTATAGGCCAATATCAAACTTACCATTGCTATCCAAAATCTTTGAGAAACTCGTGCACAGGAGACTATATTCATTTATAACGTCACAAAACATACTCAACCCCTGCCAATTTGGATTCAGGAAAAATAAAAGCACTAACGATGCAATTATAAAAATGCTAGATCTGCTTTACACAGCATTGGAAAATAAGGAATATCCACTAGGAATTTTTATTGACCTAAGAAAAGCTTTTGACACAGTAGACCACGGCAACCTACTCCACAAACTTGACCATTATGGTATAAGAGGCCATGCGCTTGCATATTTCAAATCTTACCTTACTAATAGGTATCAGTATGTCACCATTAAAGACACAGCATCAACAACACAGCCACTTGATACTGGAGTTCCGCAGGGAAGTGTCCTTGGTCCCCTGCTCTTCCTCATATACATCAATGATCTTCCAAACGTATCTCGACACCTGAACCCCATTCTCTTTGCTGACGACACGACTTATGTCATCTCTCACCCTAATCTTGCAACCCTCAACACCATTGTTAATGAGGAGCTGATCAAAATATCGACTTGGATGACAGCCAATAAACTTACGCTTAACGTTGACAAAACCTACTACATTATGTTTGGTAGCAGAGCAGGAGATGCGCAAATTAACTTTAAGATCGACAACACTCTAATTACCAGGCATAATGAGGGCAAATTCCTAGGCCTATACCTCGACAACAACCTGAACTTCAGCACCCATATCCAACACATAACCAAAAAAGTATCCAAAACGGTTGGGATCCTCTCCAAGATACGATACTACGTGCCGCAAACTGCCCTTCTCACACTATACCATTCACTTATATATCCATACCTCACCTATGCTATCTGTGCTTGGGGTTCAACTGCAGCAACACACCTAAAGCCAATAATAACCCAACAAAAAGCCGCAGTAAGAATAATCACTAAATCCCATCCCTGGCAACACCCCCCCCCACTCTTCATAGATCTAAACTTACACCCTGTTCAGTACATCCACACTTACTACTGTGCAATCTACATCTACAGGACCTTAAATTCCAATATTAACCTTGACCTAAAACGCTTTCTTGATAGTTGTGACAGAACCCACAGGCACAACACCAGACACAAACATCTCTATGACATTCCCCGTGTCCGACTAAACCTTTACAAAAATTCAATGTATGTCAAAGGCCCTAAAATCTGGAACACCCTACCTGAAAATTCCAAAACTGCAGACACATTCATCACCTTCAAAACTACCATCAGAAAACATCTTATCTCCCTGATACACCCTGTCAACTAATAATACGAATACCACCTGGTGGTTCACACTTACACTCACTCACCCATTTGACCATATACAGAAATATCAATCTCAATCTCAAAATAATGAATCTTAACTAGTCATAAGTTGGCCTGTGATACTCCAATACTGAAACTATGTATAGTGCCAAAACAAAAGCATTCACATTGCTAAACTCACAACTAGTATTTAGTCACTTAGCCATAATACCAACTTATCTCATAATTTTGTAACATTTTAAACCTAAGATTAAATATAAGTCTGCCCGAAATGCCTAGCCATGCTAGGCGTTCTAGTGGTACACTGTAATTATTATTTTACTACATGTAAACTACACAATACCAAATTCTGTAAACTGAGCATTGTAATACTTATAGAGAATAAAGTTTGAATTTGAATTTGAATTTGAATTCTCCGCTGGACCAAAGAATGCATCTCCAACATAAAATGCGTGCTGTTCCACGGACACAGAAGTTAAGATATTAAAATCAGGTCCGGGTTGACATGCTCGTTAGGTTATAATAATAATATTTATTTCTACAAATACATGCACAACGCATAAAGGAATAGACGACATACTACTGTATAGATAGCCTTTTGTTATGCAGAGCATTTCGGGCAAATAAGGTCAATTTTATCCCCAGGATGCGACCCACACCAGTCGACTAACTCCCAGGTACCCATTTTACTGATGGGTGAACATAGACAACAGGTGTAAAGAAACACTCCCAGTAATATTTCTACCTTGGTTGGGAATCGAGCCCAGACTCTCTCTGTGTGAAGCGAGAGCTTTAGCCACCAGGCCACGGGGCACCGTATGATGCTATGTGTGATAATCTATGTAACTGTATGTTGCTCTGTGTGATAATCTATGTAACTATACTGCTCTGTATGATAATCTCTAACTGTATGCTGCTATGTATGATAATCTATGTAACTGTATGTTGCTCTGTATGATAATCTATGTAACTGTATGCTGCTCTGTATGATAATCTCTGTAACTGTATGCTGCTCTATATGATAATCTATGTAACTATGATGTTATGTATGATAATCTATGTAACTGTATGCTGCTATGTATGATAATCTCTGTAACTATGCTGCTATGTATGATAATCTCTGTAACTGTATGCTGCTCTGTATGATAATCTATGTAACTGTATGTTGCTGTATATGATAATCTATGTAACTGTATGCTGCTGTATGATAATCTATGTAAGTGTATGCTGTTATGTATGATAATCTATGTAACTGTATGCTGCTATGTATGATAATCTATGTAACTGTATGCTGCTCTGTATGATAATCTATGTAACTGTATGTCGCTGTATATGATAATCTATGTAACTGTATGCTGCTATGTATGATTATCTAAGTGTATGCTGTTATGTATGATAATCTATGTAACTATATGCTGCTATGAATGATAATCTATGTAACTATTTGTGTATATCTGAATAAACTTAATGATCCTTGTGGAGTCAATAGGTTTTAAACCCCGACCAACTAACCAGCACAAAGATCTCACATCAACACTCAGCGCACCACTGAGTAAGAACTAAGAATTTCCACTCCATCAACCTGTGCAAGCTGTGAAACTGAACAGGTATCATACGAGTCAAGATGACGAAGTACGAAGCGTTCTGAAGAGAACAGAATACAACACCAGCTAGAGCAGAATAGTAAAATGAACAGTTTGTTACAACAAAGAACATTTTTCTAATGCCTTTCATGGATATATTATTTTGAATTGATCAGTGTATCTCGTAGCGCCATATTTGCTTTTTCTTACCCCAAGGGCGGTACAGGTACCTCTGGTTAAGAACCAGTAGTGTAGAGTGCGAGATGGTGGTATGGGAGGATACTGGGTGTTAGTGTAAGGTAAGGGAGGGTGATGCTTAGGAGTAGGCAACGTGGCGGGCAGGAATGTTGTTTGATGTTGATCAGGTGTATGTAAGTGACTGGAAGGGGAAGGGATGGGGGAGAAGAAAGGAACTGCCTATGAGGAAATCTGGACAGGCTGCAAGCCTGGTCCGACAAATACCACCTGGAAGTTTCATCCAAGCGAATGCAAAGACATGAAGTTTGGAGAAGGACAAAGAAGACTGCCCCTATCATGTGCTTATAACATCCTATGGAGAGAGAGCATGGACACAGGGATCGTCCCACAGCTGCTAAAAACAACAGACATAGCCCCACTCCACAAAGAGAGCAGTAAAGCAATAGCTAACGTTTTATATCATAAATATCTTTGAAAGGGTTCAAAGAAGCAAGACTGCCACCCATCTAGATACCCATCAGTTACACAAACCAGGGCAACATGGGTTTAGAGCAGGTCACTTCTGTCTGTCCCAACTACTGGACCACTATGACAAGGTCCTGGATGCTCAAGAAGACAAACAAAATGCGGATGTAATATACACAGACTTTGCAAAAACCTTTGACAAATGTGACCATGGTGTAATAGCACACAAAATGCGTGATAAAGAAATAACAGGAAAAGTTGGTAGATGGATCTATAATTTCCTAACCAATAGAACACAAAGAGTAGTAGTAGTAAACAGAGTAAAGTCCTAGGCAGCTACGGTGAAAAGCTTTGTTCAACAAGGCACAGTACTCGCTTCCATCCTGTTCCTCATCCTCATATCTGACATAGACAGGGATGTAAGCCACAGCACCGTGTCTTCCTTTGCAGATAACACCTAAATTTGCATGACAGTGTCCTCCATTGAAGACACCGCAAGACTACAGGCGGACATCAACCAAATCTTTAAATGGGCAGCAGAAAACAATATGAAGTTCAATGACGAGAATTTTCAATTACTCCGATATGGAAAAGGTGAGGAAATTAAAACTGTATCGGATTATAAAACAAACTCCAACCACACAATAGAGCGAAAAACTAACGTCAAAGACCTGGGAGTGATCATGTCGGAAGATCTCACCTTCAAGGACCATAACATTGTATCAATCGCATCTGCTAGAAAAATGACAGGATGGATAATGAGAACCTTCAAAACTAGGGATGCCAAGCCCATGATGACACTCTTCAGGTCGCTTGTTCTATCTAGGCTGGAATATTGCTGCACACTAACAGCACCTTTCAATTCAGGTGAAATTGCTGACCTAGAAAATGTACAGAGAACTTTCACGACACGCATAACGGAGATAAAACACCTCAATTAGTGTGAACGATTGAAGTTCCTGAACATGTACTCCCTGGAACGCAGGTGGGAGAGATACGTGATTATATACACCTGGAAAATCCTAGAGGGATTAGTACCAAACTTGCACACGAAAATCACTCCCTACGAAAGCAAAAGACTCAGCAGACGATGCAACATCCCCCCAATGAAAAGCAGGGGTGCCACTAGCACGTTAAGAGACAACACAATAGCATCAGGGGCCCAGCATACATAAGGGGGGATTACCAATAGACCCCTGGCTGTTTTCAAGCAGGCACTGGACAGGCACCTAAAGTCGGTACCTGACCAGCCGGGCTGTGGTTCGCACGTTGAATTGCGTGCGGCCAGCAGTAACAGCTTGGTTGATCAGGCCCTGATCCACCCTGAAGCCTGTTCACAAAGCGGACCGCGGGGGCGTTGACCCCCGGAACTCTCTACAGGTAAACTCCAGGTCTGATGTCAGCAACTATAGGCCTGTTAGTATACTCAGTGTAATATCCAAAATTCTAGAGGGCGGTATACTGTCAAGTAGTTAAGTATCTTAATGACATCATTCTTCATAGTTACCAATCAGGCTTTACGAGATCTTACTCAACCGACACCTCTCTAATTAATCTGATGGATTACATGAGAACTGAAATGTCGATAGGGAACCTCATAGGAATGGTAACCTTAGACTTGCAAAAGGCCTTCGATACTGTCAACCACAATATATTATGTAAGAAACTTCAAGCTATCGGCATAGGTTCCATTGACTGGCTTAAGTCCTATCTTAGCAACAGGAAACAAAGTGTCAAAATCAACAAAATAGAATCAGAACCCCTGCCGATAACATGTGGAGTTCCACAAGGTAGTATTCTGGGTCCCTTATTATTTCTATGTTATTTCTATGTTTTGTAAACGACATGCACATCAGTGTCACGTGCAAACTTCTATTGTACGCAGATTGACAGTGCTCTGTTAATGCCAGGTAAAGACCCACAAGATATAGCCAATGTAATAAAACTGGAACTGGAGTCCTGCAGCAAAAGGTTAGTAGACAACAAACCATCGTTACACCTCGGGAAAACGGAAGCCATACTCTTTGGTACGAAACATACCTCTGTATGTATGCTAAAATTACTAAATAAATAAATAAATAAATAAATAAATAAATAAATAAATAAATAAGGGTAATTAATTTTGATGTCCGGTGTAATGGGGAACCCATCACTTCAGTTTCCTCAGTAAAATATCTGTGAATTCCCTTTGACCCATTCATGTCAGGAGAATTGATAGGGAACAGTGTAGTAAAGAAAGCGAATGACAGACTGAAGCTCCTCTACAGACAAGCACAGTATCTACCTACTGAGGCTCGCAGGACCCTGTGTCTATCCCTTATACAATGCCATATGGACTACGCTTGCTCTTTTTGGTACTCTGCCTTGAAAAAAAAACTGCGAGAGACTGCAAATCACCCAGAACAAAATGGTAAGATTCATCCTGGACCTGGGTCCAAGAGAGCATGTAGGCCAGGATGAATTACAACAATTGGATATGCTGAATGTTGAGCACAGTAAAATAAGCGAAGTTAAAACAAGTTTAGAAAATTGCTCACAAACAGTGTCCAGAATATCTTGCCAATTTTGTCAAGGCTGGGAACTAAAGCAATCATAATATTAGGGGAAGAGAGCACAACTTTGTAGTATCCACAATCAGTGGCCAGGCTTCAAACACCTTTTATTGTACAGCAGTAAAGGAATAGAACAGACTGCCTGCACATGTAAAAGCCAGTCATAGCATGAGCCAGTTCAAGAAGAGAGCCAAAAGGTGTCTAATGAATGTAGCGACAGAAAGGGAGGAGAATGATTTTTTTAGATTTTTAGCTAACACACATATAAATATAAATAACTCATTTTACCTTATTCCTAGTATATCTCCTTTATAGTATATTAATAAGATATCTCCTTTATAGTATAATAATAAGGTATTAAAAGGACCCCAATGGAAATAAGTCACTTTGCCTGACAAGTCCCTCCCAGGAAAGTAATCCTTTCCTTAAATCACTTGTTAAAGCAACTGCTCAAGAAGAAATTTCTCGCCTATCTGGTAGTAATAAGTTATCACAAGTTATATACACTGATGGATCTAAACAAGAGTCTTCTAGCAGGGCTGCATCTGCTCTTGTTGCCACCCCCCTAGTTAAGAACGATAATAAACTTATTGAACTATTGAACTGGGCATCTACACTGCAAACTGAATTGTCTGCAATCCTAATGGAGCTAAAGCTAACTTATGACACTGAGCTTGACTCTATCATGACTCACGAAATCGTAATGACACGATTGCAAACAAACCATACCACGGGCGGGGATAGAACCCGCGATCAGAGAGTCTCGAAACTCCAGACCGTCGCGACGGTCTGGAGTTTTGAGACTGATCGCGGGTTCTATCCCCGCCCGTGGTATGGTTTGACTTTATCATCATTACTGATTCTACGTCATCACTGAAGGCTCTTGACTTATATAATGACTCCAACAACATGCTCATTGGAGAAGCCACGTAAAGATACTAAAAAATCCGGGATAAAGGAATTAATGTACAATTGCTATGGATCCCATCACACATTGGATTACTCCTTCATGGTAAAGTTGATATGTTAGCCAAGAAGAGTACCCAGAAGGAGAACGCAGAATATAACTTTGGTATATCTATGTCTATCATTAGGAATAATATTAGGAGAGAAGTAAATAATGAAAATGATTGTTATAGAAATGCAATTAGAAGCCTGAGTAGATCTATAACCCACTATGATAACATGAACGTAGATAAATATGTTTATGGAGCAACTTCCAATGTGAACAGACTGACTGATGTTGTAGTGGCCAGGCTTAGGCTTGGTTACAAGTACTTCTGGCAGTTTGGGAGACACACAGATGATGATCAAACTAAATGTAAATTATGTGATCAGGTATATGGTCACTGTCTTGAACACTATGTGCTTAATTGTCCATTTATTGAGGAATACAGAGACAGACAGTATAATAACCTATGTGACATGTCAAGATATCTTATTAATGAAAATAAGATACAAGATATACTAAGCAAATTTCCTAAATTTGTTTGTAACAGAAAAGTGAAATATAGATATGTAGATGTAAATTCATATGTACACCTATTAACCCTTTTGGGGCCTAGTTCCTAGGCCTTTTGTGTATCCATATGCTCTTGCGCTACCGTCCACATGATGGATATGGGGTGCACAATAAACTAGCCACTTTGGTGGCAAAATCTAAAAAAAAATCTACACATATGCTGCTATGTATGACAATCTGTGTAACTGTATTTGTGTATACCTGAATAGACTTACATGACAGCATATGTGTAGATTATCTAGGATAACCCGATAAAAGTCAGTGACTTATTTCCATTGGGGTCTCTGAAGTGATTTGCTCTGAATTCATTAATTTTATCGCATTCCAGAACATAACAACGTAAGGTGTGACAGTTGTCCATCTGGCAAAGATTACATTTCGTTAGGTCTGCATTTGGTGGTGGTGATTTAACCTCCCAGCCGGGAGGCTGGGAGGTAGTGACATCCAAGAATCTGACTTGTGTCAATCTTCCTCAGTCTTAAGTCAATGAAGTTCAGTTGAGGCTTTTTTCGGATTATTGTTCTCAAACTGTTATCTGAGAAGCCAAGATAACCCAGAAAAAATTCTTAAAGTTACCGCTTATACTTCACTTCGTAAAATAAAAGAAAACGGAGAAATATTACCGGTAACTTTAATAAAATTTTCAGTCACTATTAGTTGAGGTTTTAACAGATAGGGTAAGATTTTCTTCGGATTTTTAACCCCGGAGGGTTAGCCACCCAGGATAACCCAAGAAAGTCAGTGCGTCATCGAGGACTGTCTGATTTCCATTGGGGTCCTCAATCTTGTCCCCCATGATGCGACCCACACCAGTCGACTAACACCCGGGTACCTATTTGCTGCTAGGTGAACATGACAATAGGTGTAAGGAAACACGTCGAAATGTTTCCACCGCGCCGGAAATCGAACCCGGGCCCTCCGTGTGTGAAGCGAGATCTTTAGCCACCAGGCCACCGGGGTACCCAACACTTGTCTTCAAGAGTAACTGAAGTATAAATTAACTTGGGATAACCCAGTAAAATCACATTCTTGAAGGGTGTATGTCTCTCAGCGTATGTCTCAGCATTTTAAGGCACCTAAAATGGAGGAATATAGCAAATAATAATGTTGCAGTAATAACACCAGGAGGCAGCTCTGATGAAAACTCACACTCACACGAGCTTTTAAATCTCTGCACAAAATTCAATTTAAACCAGCAAATAATAGAGCCTACTAGACTGGAGAATACACTAGACCTCATATTCACTAACAATGATGATCTGATAAGAAATGTCACCATATCAAAAACAATATACTCAGATCACAACATAATTGAGGTTCAGACATGTATGCGAGGAGCCCCAGACCGACAAAATGAGACTAGTCACGAGGGAGCATTCACCAAATTCAACTTCAATAACAAAAACATAAAGTGGGACCAAGTAAACCAAGTCCTAACCGATATAAGCTGGGAAGATATACTAAGCAACACAGACCCAAACTTATGCCTAGAACAGATTAACTCGGTGGCACTCGATGTATGCACAAGGCTTATTCCTCTAAGAAAAAGGAGGAGTAGATGTAAAATAGAAAGAGACAGGCGCTCCCTTTACAGGCGACGGAAAAGAATAACAGAGCGGCTAAAAGAGGTCAATATATCTGAAATGCGCAGGGAGACACTGGTCAGAGAAATAGCAAGCATCGAACTTAAGCTAAAAGAATCCTTTAGGAGTCAGGAATTGCGGGAAGAACTAAAAGCTATAAATGAAATCGAAAGAAACCCAAAGTATTTCTTCTCCTATGCCAAATCAAAATCGAGAACAACGCCCAGTATTGGGCCCCTACTTAAACAAGATGGGTCCTACACAGATGACAGCAAGGAAATGAGTGAGCTACTCAAGTCCCAATATGACTCAGTTTTTAGCAAGCCGCTAACCAGACTGAGAGTCGAAGATCAAAATTAATTTTTTATGAGAGAGCCACAAAATTTGATTAACACAAGCCTATCCGATGTTATCCTGACGCCAAATGACTTCGAACAGGCGATAAATGACATGCCCATGCACTCTGCCCCAGGGCCAGACTCATGGAACTCTGTGTTCATCAAGAACTGCAAGAAGCCCCTATCACGAGCCTTTTCCATCCTATGGAGAGGGAGCATGGACACGGGGGTCGTCCCTCAGTTACTAAAAACAACAGACATAGCCCCACTCCACAAAGGGGGCAGTAAAGCAACAGCAAAGAACTACAGACCAATAGCACTAACATCCCATATCATAAAAATCTTTGAAAGGGTCCTAAGAAGCAAGATCACCACCCATCTAGAAACCCATCAGTTACACAACCCAGGGCAACATGGGTTTAGAACAGGTCGCTCCTGTCTGTCTCAACTACTGGATCACTACGACAAGGTCCTAAATGCACTAGAAGACAAAAAGAATGCAGATGTAATATATACAGACTTTGCAAAAGCCTTCGACAAGTGTGACCATGGCGTAATAGCGCACAAAATGCGCGCTAAAGGAATAACAGGAAAAGTCGGTCGATGGATCTATAATTTCCTCACTAACAGAACACAGAGAGTAGTCGTCAACAGAGTAAAGTCCGAGGCAGCTACGGTGAAAAGCTCTGTTCCACAAGGCACAGTACTAGCTCCCATCTTGTTCCTCATCCTCATATCCGACATAGACAAGGATGTCAGCCACAGCACCGTGTCTTCCTTTGCAGATGACACCCGAATCTGCATGACAGTGTCTTCCATTGCAGACACTGCAAGGCTCCAGGCGGACATCAACCAAATCTTTCAGTGGGCTGCAGAAAACAATATGAAGTTCAACGATGAGAAATTTCAATTACTCAGATATGGTAAACATGAGGAAATTAAATCTTCATCAGAGTACAAAACAAATTCTGGCCACAAAATAGAGCGAAACACCAACGTCAAAGACCTGGGAGTGATTATGTCGGAGGATCTCACCTTCAAGGACCATAACATTGTATCAATCGCATCTGCTAGAAAAATGACAGGATGGATAATGAGAACCTTCAAAACTAGGGAGGCCAAGCCCATGATGACACTCTTCAGGTCACTTGTTCTATCTAGGCTGGAATATTGCTGCACTCTAACAGCACCTTTCAAGGCAGGTGAAATTGCCGACCTAGAAAATGTACAGAGAACTTTCACGGCGCGCATAACGGAGATAAAACACCTCAATTACTGGGAGCGCTTGAGGTTTCTAAACCTGTATTCCCTGGAACGCAGGAGGGAGAGATACATGATTATATACACCTGGAAAATCCTAGAGGGACTAGTACCGAACTTGCACACGAAAATCACTCACTACGAAAGCAAAAGACTTGGCAGACGATGCACCATCCCCCCAATGAAAAGCAGGGGTGTCACTAGCACGTTAAGAGACCATACAATAAGTGTCAGGGGCCCGAGACTGTTCAACTGCCTCCCAGCACACATAAGGGGGATTGCCAACAGACCCCTGGCAGTCTTCAAGCTGGCACTGGACAAGCACCTAAAGTCAGTTCCTGATCAGCCGGGCTGTGGCTCGTACGTTGGTTTGCGTGCAGCCAGCAGCAACAGCCTGGTTGATCAGGCGCTGATCCACCAGGAGGCCTGGTCACAGACCGGGCCGCGGGGGCATTGACCCCCGAAACTCTCTCCAGGTAAACTCCAGGTAAACTCCAGTTTACTGTAATCCCTATTTTAAGGATTAAAGTATTATTGTCTGATGGTGAAAAGGTTACCGTGTAGCCTTAGTAAGTTTATTTAGGCGTGAGTACACATAAGTACAATTATAACTACTGCAAATTCCTGGGATAAACCAAAAACGAAAGTCAGTGGCTTATTTCCACTGGACTCTTATTTAGGCGACAGACTTTAAAGAAAGTAAGTTTTTATTCAGGTTTAGGTACATATAAATACAGTTACATAGATTATCATAAATAGCAGCATATGTGTAGATTACCTAGGATGACCCAAAAAAGTCAGAGTGACTAACCATCCAGCCAGTAAAGTCGAGCAATGTGACTAATTGCCGTTGAGGTCCTTGACGAATCCTCCAGCAGGATGAGATGGTACATCCTTCAAGTTGTAGTCACTCCATAGGAGAGATACATGATTATATACACCTGGAAAATCCTAGAGGGACTAGTATCGAACTTGCACACGAAAATCACTCACTACGAAAGCAAAAAACTTGGCAGACGATGCAACATCCCCCCAATGAAAAGCAGGGGTGTCACTAGCACGTTAAGAGACCATACAATAAGTGTCAGGGCCCGAGACTGTTCAACTGCCTCCCAGCATACATACCTGGAGTTTACCTGGAGAGAGTTCCGGGGGACAACGCCCCCGCGGCCCGGTCTGTGACCAGGCTTCCTGGTGGATCAGAGCCTGATCAACCAGGCTGTTGCTGCTGGCTGCACGCAAACCAACGTACGAGCCATAGCCCGGCTGGTCAGGAACCGACTTTAGGTGCTTGTCCAGTGCCAGCTTGAAGACTGCCAGGGGTCTGTTGGTAATCCCCCTTATGTATGCTGGGAGGCAGTTGAACAGTCTCGGGCCCCTGACACTTATTGTATGGTCTCTTAACGTGCTAGTGACACCCCTGCTTTTCATTGGGGGGATGTTGCGTCGTCTGCCAAGTCTTTTGCTTTCGTAGTTTACCTGGAGTTTACCTAGAGAGAGTTCCGGGGGTCAACACCCCCGCGGCCCGGTCTGTGACCAGGCCTCCTGGTGGATCAGAGCCTGATCAACCAGGCTGTTGCTGCTGGCTGCACGCAAACCAACGTACGAGCCACAGCCCGGCTGATCAGGAACTGACTTTAGGTGCTTGTCCAGTGCCAGCTTGAAGACTGCCAGGGGTCTGTTAGTGAGTGATTTTCGTGTGCAAGTTCGGTACTAGTCCCTCTAGGATTTTCCAGGTGTATATAATCATGTATCTCTCCCGCCTGCATTCCAGGGAATACAGATTCAGGAACCTCAAGCGCTCCCAGTAATTGAGGTGTTTTATCTCCGTTATGCGCGCCGTGAAGGTTCTCTGACATTTTCTAGGTCAGCAATTTCACCTGATTTGAAAGGTGCTGTTAGTGTGCAGCAATATTCCAGCCTAGATAGAACAAGTGACCTGAAGAGTGTCATCATAGGCTTGGCCTCCCTAGTTTTGAAGGTTCTCATTATCCATCCTGTCATTTTTCTAGCAGATGCGATTGATACAATGCTATGGTCCTTGAAGGTGAGATCCTCTGACATGATCACTCCCAGGTCTTTGACGTTGGTGTTTCGCTCTATTTTGTGGCCAGAATTTGTTTTGTACTCTGACGAAGATTTAATTTCCTCGTGTTTACCATATCTGAGTAATTGAAATTTCTCATCGTCGAACTTCATATTGTTTTCTGCAGCCCACTGAAAGATTCGGTTGATGTCCGCCTGGAGCCTTGCAGTGTCTGCAAGGGGGATTACCAACAGACCCCTGGCAGTCTTCAAGCTGGCACTGGACAAGCACCTAAAGTCGGTTCCTGATCAGCCGGGCTGTGGCTCGTACGTTGGTTTGCGTGCAGCCAGCAGTAACAGCCTGGTTGATCAGGCTCTGATCCACCAGGAGGCCTGGTCACAGACCGGGCCGCGGGGGCGTTGACCCCCGGAACTCTCTCCAGGTAAACTCCAGGTATATCCATCCTGTGGGACGTAGCCACTCCGTACTCATCCTGTGGGACGTAGTCACTGCATACCCATCCTGTGGGACGTAGCCACTCCATACCCATCCTGTGGGACGTAGTCACTGCATACCCATCCTGTGGGACGTAGTCACTGCATACCCATCCTGTGAGACGTAGCCACTCCATACCCATCCTGTGGGACGTAGTCACTGCATACCCATCCTGTGGGACGTAGTCACTCCATACCCATCCTGTGGGACGTAGTCACTCCATTGAGGACACTGCAAATCTCCAAGCGGACATTAACCAGTTCCTTAAATGGTCCTCAGAAAACAATATGAAATTCAGTGAAGACAAATTTCAATTACTCTGACATGGAAAGCTCGAGGAAATAAAACTGGATCAGAGTATAAAACAAATTCCAGCCACACAATAGAGCAAGCAACTAATGTGAAGGACCAGGGAGTGATAATGTCTGAAAGTCTCACTTTCAAAGATCACAACAATGTGTCTACCACACCTGCTAGGAAAATGATAGGATGGATAATGAGAACCTTCAAAATTAGGAATGCCAAGCCAATGATATTTCTCTTCAAATCGCGTGTTCTCTATAGGCTGGAATATTGCTGTACATTAAGCGGGCCCCTTTCAAGGCAAGCGAAACTGCAGACCTGGAGAATATGCAGAGAACTTTCACTGCATGTATAAGTGCAATAAAGCACCTAAATTACTGGGAACGGTTGAAGTCCCTTGATCTGTACTCCTTGGAAGTGAGAAAGATGCATGATAATATACACTTAGAAAATCTTAGAGGGACTGGTTACAACTCTTCACAGGGAAATCAGTCCCTAGGAAAGCAAAAAGACTCGGCAGGCGGTGCATCTTCCCCCCAATAAAAAGCAGGGACGCCAAGAGTACACTAAGAGACAATACAATAAATGTCAGGGGCGCAAGACTGTTAAACTGCCTCCCGGCATACATAAGGGGGATTACCAATAGACCCCTGACTGTTTTCAAGGGGGAGCTAGAGAGGCACCTAAAGGCCATACCTGACCAGCCGGGCTATGGTTCGTATATCGGCTTGCATGCTGCGAGCAGTAACAGCCTGGGTGATCAGGCCCTGATCCACTACGAGGCCTTGTCATGAGCCGGGCCGTGGGGGCGTTGAACCAAGGAACAGCCTTTAGGTATACTCCAAGTATACCCACACAGGATGGATATACTCCAAGTATACCCAACCTGTGTGATGTAGTCACTAATACCCGTCCTGTGAGACGTAATCATTCCATACCCATCCTGTGAGATGTAGTCATTCCATACCCATCCTGTGAGACGTAGTCATTCCATACCTATCCTGTGAGATGTAGTCATTCCATACCCATCCTGTGAGATGTAGTCATTCCATACCCATCCTGTGAGACATAATCATTCCATACCCATCCTGTGAGATGTAGTCATTCCATACCCATCCTGTGAGACGTAGTCATTCCATACCCATCCTGTGAGATGTAGTCATTCCATACCCATCCTGTGAGACGTAGTCATTCCATACCCATCCTGTGAGATGTAGTCATTCCATACCCATCCTGTGAGACGTAGTCATTCCATACCCATCCTGTGAGATGTAGTCATTCCATACCCATCCTGTGAGACGTAGTCATTCCATACCCATCCTGTGAGATGTAGTCATTCCATACCTATCCTGTGAGATGTAGTCATTCCATACCCATCCTGTGAGATGTAGTCATTCCATACCCATCCTGTGAGACGTAGTCATTCCATACCCATCCTGTGGAGGCAGTTCAGAGATCACAGAAACACATAATTGGTGCAGGAATAATTGGTTTGAGCTGATAATCGCAGCTAAAAAAAAATAATGTAACTTCAGCTATCTTATCTGCCAGAAGATTGAGCACCTTCCTGGACAGAGGTCAGTTGTGTATATTAAGAAAAAAAAATTTCGTGGCTCGTGGTTCAAGTGGTAGCGCGTTAGGTTTACAGCTGAGAGATCTGGGTTCTATCCTGGGACGAGTGCCATGTTTCCTTACTTCTGTTGTTCCTGTTCAGGTAACAATAAAAAGGTACCTGGGTTTTAGTATACTTTACCTGAGTGTTAGTACACTGTTTACCTAGCAGTAAGGAGGTGTCTGGATGTTAGTACATTGTTTACTTAGCAGTAAGTAGGTGCCTGGGTGTTAGTACACGGTTTACCTAGCAGTAAGTAGGTACCTGGGTGTTATTACACTGCTTACCTAGCAATAAGTAGGTGCCTGGGCGTTAGTACACTGTGTACCTAGCAGTAAGAAGGTACTTAGGTGTTAGTCGACTTTAGTGGATGGCATCCTGGGAAGAGGACCTAAGGACCACAAAGAAAATAAGCCACACTGATTTTCTTGGGATATCCTGATTTACTAACCCTCCATAGTTAATCATAATCTTGAATAAAAAGATCTAGTGTTACTTATTTTTTACAAAAATTTACAAACTTTCAAGAATTATCTAACAAAATTTAATGTATATAGTAAAGATAGTGGGACATTTCCCCCTTCCTCCTCCAGCATCTTTCCAAATTAACAGCTGGAAGAATGCTTCATTCCTTTACAACAGCAGCGCATGCCACCCTACACCAGATAGCGGATTTCTTTACTTGCCTACTCCAGTCGACTAATACCCAGGTACCTACTTACTGCTAGGTGAACAGGGGCAGCAGGTGTAGGAAAACATGCCTTACGTTTCTACTCGTGCCGGGGATCGAACCACGAACACTCAGTATTTGAGCTGAGTGCCCTTCTAACCGAGTTATAGGACAGACTCATTCGTACTCATCTATTTGTGGTTGAAGGGGTCAAGTCACTGTTTCTAGCCCCGCTACTAAGTTAACTCTCTCTTGTCTGCTTGAGCCTTATTATGTCTTTTCTTAAAGCTGTGCATGGATCCTGCTTCTGCCACTGTTCTGTCTAGGTCATTCTACTTTGTGACCACGCTAAGGCTGGAAAAATATTTCCTGACATCCTTACAACTCGTCTGTGTTTTTAGCTTTCAGTTGGGCCTTCGTGTGCCTGAGATCTGCTTCTCTAACAGACGTTTCCTGTTCGTCCTATGAATTCCGCTCAGTATTTTGTACGTTGTAACCATGTCGTCTCTGGTCCTTCTTTTCTCTAGTGACGGCAGGTTTAGCGGCTATAGTCTTTCCTCTTAACTCTTACATCTTAGCTCGGGACTAGTTTTGTAACAAACCTTTTGCACATTTTCCATCTTCTTTACATGCTTTGTCACATGCGGGTTCCCTATTGGCGCTACATACTCCAAGATGGGCTTGACATATACCATGCAAAGGGTCGTGAATACTTTCTTGTTGAGGTTCCTGAAAGCTACCCTTAAATTTACCAGTCTCAGGTTTGCTGTGGCCGTTAGCCATATTAATGTGTATCTGAAGTAAAAAGTCTGGACCTGTTCTTGACACAAGGTGTTAAGAGAAAGTTATCAGCCTGTTTACCTGGAGTTTACCTGGAGAGAGTTCCTGGGGTCAACGCCCCCGCGGCCCGGTCTGAGACCAGGCCTCCTGGTGGATCAGAGCCTGATCAACCAGGCTGTTGCTGCTGGCTGCACGCAAACCAACATACGAGCCACAGCCCGGCTGATCCGGAACTGACTTTAGGTGCTTGTCCAGTGCCAGCTTGAAGACTGCCAGGGGTCTGTTGGTAATCCCCCTTATGTGTGCTGGGAGGCAGTTGAACAGTCTCGGGCCCCTGACACTTATTGTATGGTCTCTTAACGTGCTAGTGACACCCCTGCTTTTCATTGGGGGGATGGTGCATCGTCTGCCAAGTCTTTTGCTTTCGTAATGAGTGATTTTCGTGTGCAAGTTCGGTACTAGTCCCTCTAGGATTTTCCAGGTGTATATAATCATGTATCTCTCCCTCCTGCGTTCCAGGGAATACAGGTTTAGGAACCTCAAGCGCTCCCAATAATTGAGGTGTTTTATCTCCGTTATGCGCGCCGTGAAAGTTCTCTGTACATTTTCTAGGTCGGCAATTTCACCTGCCTTGAAAGGTGCTGTTAGTGTGCAGCAATATTCCAGCCTAGATAGAACAAGTGACCTGAAGAGTGTCATCATGGGCTTGGCCTCCCTAGTTTTGAAGGTTCTCATTATCCATCCTGTCATTTTTCTAGCAGATGCGATTGATACAATGTTATGGTCCTTGAAGGTGAGATCCTCCAACATGATCACTCCCAGGTCTTTGACGTTGGTGTTTCGCTCTATTTTGTGGCCAGAATTTGTTTTGTACTCTGATGAAGATTTAATTTCCTCATGTTTACCATACCTCATTCTTACCATATCTGTACTCCGTTTCCAGTCTTCTTTTCTCTACCCCTGGCTCTGCCGAGGTTTAGGCATGGGGGATCCACCTAACCTAATTGGTAAATTATTGTTCCTGTTTTTCTTGACGGGAAAAACTTTATTTCCTTCATAATTCCCGCCCAGATTTGGTTAACATTGCCCCTCCCTCCTGACTCCTGTGAAGTAGAGGTCAGTAAGGCGTTAACTTTGATGGTCCTTAATAACCCCAACAACAACATCTGGAGGTGAGTACTTGTGTCTTCCTCTCATGTATTCCCTCAATATTTGAATTATTCATCTACGTATAGCCACGCATTCATCATTTTTTTTACGTATATATTACAAGAACCCCAATTGTAATAAATAACTTTATCTGAGGTTGGGATATCCTGGGTTATCTATACATATGTTGCTATGTATGATAATTTATGTAACTATTTGTGTACCTGTACCTGAATAAACTTACATCCCTAGTCATCAGTACTGGAGTTAGACATGTATGTATGTATATATATATATATATATATATATATATATATATATATATATATATATATATATATATATATAGATATATACACATACATGTATACCAGGAGCTAGGACTCGACCCCTGCAACCACAACATGTATACATGTATACATGTTCATAAACTAGATGCACATGAAACTTTCACCATCACTGTCTGGTCAGAGACTCGCCTACATTACATCTCAGCTGCTTCTCCATGATGTAATGCCTCCACCTCTCCTTCAGACTGCAGGTACTGTGCTTCCCACCTCCAGGACTCGAGTCTGGTTAATTTGTTTCCCTGAATCACTTCATAAATGTTACTTTGCTCAGACTCCAACAGCACATCTAGTCATAAAATCCACTTGCCCTCACTCACTCCCAACATACTCACACACGCCTAGGATGTCCAAGCCCCTAGCTAACACATCAAAGCCAGGATGTCTAAGCAGGGACATCTACTGTTGGTACAGTAGTGTACTGTATTTTTCATATATAACAATTAATACAGTACATGTTTATCTTTGGTGAAACCTATATCATGCGCATTACTAACAATATTTAAACCTTTCAAGGATAGCAAGGATTGCTTTGAAACTGCTGACTGGCTCTTGATCCAAGGAATTAGAGGTACCCTCCCCTTCCTTGGATTGAAATGCAAAACTTACCAGTTAGGCACTTTTCCATTTTAATAATTAATGATGACTGAAATGAGATCCACTACATCTATGTTTTGCTTAATTCCAGAATGCAAAAAGCTGGTGTTGTAAATTTATTTGTCATATATAACTGTAGTGGTGAATCAAATCAAAACAGTAAGATAAGTTAAGATTTTGTTTGGATTTTTAACCCTGGAGGCTTGGCCACCCAGGTTAACCCAAGAAAGGCAGTGCATCATTGAGAGACTGTCCGTCTTATTTCCGTTGTGGTCCTCAATTCCTCAATCTTATCCCTCAGGATGCGACCCACACCAGTTGACTAACACCCAGGTACACGCTTCCTAGGTGAACGAAGACAGTAGTTGTAAACAACAGACATAGCCCCACTCCACAAAGGGGGCAGTAAAGCAACAGCAAAGAACTACAGACCAATAGCACTAACATCCCATATCATAAAAATCTTTGAAAGGGTCCTAAGAAGCAAGATCACCACCCATCTAGAAACCCATCAGTTACACAACCCAGGGCAACATGGGTTTAGAACAGGTCGCTCCTGTCTGTCTCAACTATTGGATCACTACAACAAGGTCCTAAATGCACTAGAAGACAAAAAGAATGCAGATGTAATATATACAGACTTTGCAAAAGCCTTCGACAAGTGTGACCATGGCGTAATAGCGCACAAAATGCGTGCTAAAGGAATAACAGGAAAAGTCGGTCGATGGATCTATAATTTCCTCACTAACAGAACACAGAGAGTAGTCGTCAACAGAGTAAAGTCCGAGGCAGCTACGGTGAAAAGCTCTGTTCCACAAGGCACAGTACTAGCTCCCATCTTGTTCCTCATCCTCATATCCGACATAGACAAGGATGTCAGCCACAGCACCGTGTCTTCCTTTGCAGATGACACCCGAATCTGCATGACAGTGTCTTCCATTGCAGACACTGCAAGGCTCCAGGCGGACATCAACCAAATCTTTCAGTGGGCTGCAGAAAACAATATGAAGTTCAACGATGAGAAATTTCAGTTACTCAGATATGGTAAACATGAGGAAATTAAATCTTCATCAGAGTACAAAACAAATTCTGGCCACAAAATAGAGCGAAACACCAACGTCAAAGACCTGGGAGTGATCATGTCGGAAGATCTCACCTTCAAGGACCATAACATTGTATCAATCGCATCTGCTAGAAAAATGACAGGATGGATAATGAGAACCTTCAAAACTAGGGAGGCCAAGCCCATGATGACACTCTTCAGGTCACTTGTTCTATCTAGGCTGGAATATTGCTGCACACTAACAGCACCTTTCAAGGCAGGTGAAATTGCCGACCTGGAAAATGTACAGAGAACTTTCACGGCGCGCATAACGGAGATAAAACACCTCAATTACTGGGAGCGCTTGAGGTTCCTAAACCTGTATTCCCTGGAACGCAGGAGGGAGAGATACATGATTATATACACCTGGAAAATCCTAGAGGGACTAGTACCGAACTTGCACACGAAAATCACTCACTACGAAAGCAAAAGACTTGGCAGACGATGCACCATCCCCCCAATGAAAAGCAGGGGTGTCACTAGCACGTTAAGAGACCATACAATAAGTGTCAGGGGCCTGAGACTGTTCAACTGCCTCCCAGCACACATAAGGGGGATTACCAACAGACCCCTGGCAGTCTTCAAGCTGGCACTGGACAAGCACCTAAACTCAGTTCCTGATCAGCCGGGCTGTGGCTCGTACGTTGGTTTGTGTGCAGCCAGCAGCAACAGCCTGGTTGATCAGGCTCTGATCCACCAGGAGGCCTGGTCACAGACCGGGCCGCGGGGGCGTTGACCCCCGGAACTCTCTCCAGGTAAACTCCAGGTAAGGAAACTCACCCAGTGTTTCCACCCTTGCCGGGGACTGAACCATGGACAGTGTGTGTGAAGCGAGAACATTGTCTACCAGACCACAGGCCACTGTGGAGTCTTTGGTGATTACTGTTGGATAGATTAAATTTACAATATATTTAGAAGCCAGAAAAAAAGGAGATGGATAGTGACACAGATTTATATATAAAAATCATTCTTTGCTTTTCATTATCAACCTCTTTTCACTTATGATAGTAAGCGTATTATTACAAGTGATGGTTTTCCTGTGACATTGTGTGTACATGTGTGAGTGCTCTTATGCATGTGTTCATTATGAGCATGCTTGCAGGTGTTCATTACGAGCATGCTTGCATGTGTGCTTGCATCTGTACTCACCTAATTGTGGTTGCAGGGGTTGTGTGTGTGTACTCACCTATATGTGGTTGCAGGGGTCAAGTCACAGCTCCTGGCCCTACCTCTTTGCTAGTTGCTACTAGGTCACTCTCGCTCCCTGCTCTATTGTATTATCGTACCTCATCTTAAAGATGTGTATGGATCCTGCCTGTGTGTGTGTGCATGTGTTGGGTGCATGTATTGTGTGCTTGAGTTGTGTGAATATGTATATGTCTTGCCGAATAGGTAAAACTTGTGATTTTGGCTTAAATAGCAATGCTCTTCTGCAGAATAAGGCAAGTGAAAATTTGTGTATGCAATAATTTCACAAAAATCATTCTGAACCTAAATATAAAGATATATTTCATTGTGTTTGTTTATTATTAAATTTTTGTAAACCTATCTAAAATATATTTAGCTTTATTAGGCTAAATTAAATTGTGCTTATTATAATAAGGTTAGGTAAGTTTTCTAAGGTTCTTACTATCATTGGAATCTTGTCCAGTTCTGATGCTATATTTATGTTGTTTTAATCTTAATTCGAGACTTTTACCAGTTTGACTGTAATAAACTTTATCACAAATTTTACAAGGAATCTTATAGACACATCCGTCAGCATTTTGGGGGAATTCTTTATCAAAATTTTTTTTACTGTATTAATATTTTTAAATACAACTTTGATATTAAAAGTCTTAAGAAGAGAAGGCATATCAACCAACATATGTTGGTTCTCCCTTACCATGAAAACTTGGTTGATATGCCTTCTCTTCTTAAGACTTTTAATATCAAAGTTGTATTTAAAAATCTTGATACAGAAAAAAAATTCTTGATAAAGAATTCCCCCCAAAATGCTGACGGATGTGTCTGTAAGATTCCTTGTAAAATTTGCGATGAAGTTTATAACAGTCAAACTGGTAAAAGTCTCGAACTAAGATTAAAACAATATAAATATAGCATTAGAACTGGACAAGATTCCAATGCTCTATTTATTCATGCGAGAGATTTTAACCATCCAATTGATTTTCAAAAAGTTGAGAAAGTTGTATCAAGCAAGTCCATGGTCAACAGGAATATAATTGAATCTTGTTTCATGAAAAGCAGTTTTGACAATAATATGAATATTTCCTTTGGTTTATATAAATTAGATCCATTTATAATTAATAGAATTTGGGAAGAATTTAATAATACACTGGACAAATAATAAATTTTAAAATTCTTAATTCTTGGGTTGAATAGTTTGTTCGTGGGTTGTGTGAAGGACCTGTCTAATTGGGCCAGCGGGTCTGCTGCAGTGTTCTCTTTCTTATGAGTTGTGCATCAGGTGTTGCTTTGTTGTGGGATGTATGTGATAGTGAGGTGTGGTCTAGACCCTTTATATGCCTTTCTTGATGCATTACTTTTATTGTTCCTTGATAATGTGAGTAGTCACATTATCACGAAAGCACTTGGAATTTCTCTGTTCTTTCACAGTGGTCGTTTTGCATGTGTGTGTGTGTGTGTGTGTGTGTGTGTGTGTGTGTGTGTGTGTGTGTGTGTGTGTGTGTGTATATATATATATATATATATATATATATATATATATATATATATATATATATATATATATATATATATATATATATATATATATATATATATATATATATATATTAATCTCAATAACAACACTGTGCTAGCCAAGGATTCGAACCCATGTTGTACTGGCCTGCCTCATGGTAAGCGAGAACCATGAGGCAGGCCAGTACAACATGGGTTCGAATCCTTGGCTAGTGCAGTGTTGTTATTGATCAATACCACTCGTTCGTGGTTACAATAATACATGTATATAAATGCTGCTCGTGAGGCTGGGATGAGAATGAAATTAGCTTAGAAGCTCCCACACCTCTGTATGCCCTCGGATGGTGACCCAACAGCTAGCTGTGTGCTGGCTGCGCCATTCTTGTAGGGTTGGGTGGTCTTGTGGTTTAAAGCGTCATGTGGTTTTCGCTTACCATGAGGCAGACCAGTACAACATGGGTTTGAATCCTTGGCTAGCGCAGTGTTGTTATTGATCAATACCACTTGTTCGTGGTTACAATAATATATATACATGTATATATATATGTAGTATTTATATATATATGTTTAATGAATTTTTAAATAATATGTATATAAGTTGTTTTGGGACCAGTTACTTCAAGTAGAGTGAAATATAGAATTTTTGACTAAATTAAATATTCTGTAATATGTTATAGCATTCAATTATTTAATCTGTGCTAGGTTTTTATCTGATTATGAGAGATACAGTAATGATAATTGTGCTGCTTATAGTCACTAGTCCGTATCTTGGTTATCTTTGGAAGACGCAGGTACTGTAACAACATGTCTTCATCTTCACATTCTTGTGTCTTAATGTCAGTGTATTTTGACTAGTATATTTCATATGTTTTGATGAAGTTTTGATATAGTAACTTGACTTGTTTTGAGTGGGGATGAGTTACTGATTGCTCTAGCTATTCACATGTATGTTGCATGGTAATGACACTCATAAAATGTCATCAGTCAGGTTTTAGTATGATTTTGACTTAACTTACGATATTCTTGTGAATATTTTATTTGGCCTGCTCAGCATTATAGATTTGCTATTCATTGTGTCTTGATTGCTTTATTAGGGGTTTCACATCATAAGTGCTGTAAGATCACACTTTTACCTTGCCTCTTTGAGAGAATTTTCCCCTCTTATCTGTTGCTAGACTTGGAACAAAGTGTAGCTCCAGATGACATACTCTGAAAGAGGGGTGGGAATATTTGCAGTTTGGAGGGGCATCTGAACTGTAGTATTGGTGCACCTCTGGCAAGACAGTGATGAAGTAAATGAGTGTTCCTTCTTTTTTTGGGTCACCCTTTCTCTATGAGAGACAGCTTGTGTGTGTTAAAAACCAACTCACTGACTGTCTCCCAACAAGACAGGGTGACTCAGAGAAGAAAACACATTCACCATCATTTATTCAATCATCATCTTTCCAGATTCATGGAATGCCCTATTTATAATGAAGTACAAAGTACCACTAGCATGAGCCCTCAGTATTCTTTTGAGAAAGAGCTAGATCTAGGTGAAATACCGGAGGCCATAGAGAGTGCATACATAGCTCCTTCGCATAAGGGAGGTAGTAGAGCACTAGCTAAAAATTACAGACCAGTAGCCCTAACTTCTCACATCATAAAAATCTTTGAAAGAGTGACAAGATGGCAGATTACAAATTTCATGGACAAACACAACCAGCATAACCCGAACCAGCATGGTTTTAGAGCAGGATGATCATGCCTGTCACAGCTACTGAACCGTTATGACAGAATTACAGAGGCATTGGAAGATGACCAAAACGCAGGTGTGTTTTACACAAATTTTGCATAGGCGTTTGACAAATGCGATCATGGAGTGATAGTGCACAAAATGAGGGTGATGAGCATTACAGGGAAGGTAGGCAGAGGGATTTTTGGGTTCCTAACACGCATAACACAAAAAGTAGTAGTGAACAGAGCAATATCCAGCATCATCGAGGTAAAAAGCTCAGAGCCCCAAGGCACTGTGCTGGCACTTTTGCTGTTTCTCATCTTCATAGCAGACATAGATAAAAACACCCAATACACTTTTGTATCATCATTTGCAGATGACACTAAAATAAGCATGAAAGTCACTACGGTAGAGGACACTGAAAAATTACAAGACATAAACAGGGTTTTCCAGTGGGCAGTTGAGAACAACATGACATTCAGTGGTATGGAAAGAATGAAGAACTCAAAAGGAACTCTATGTTCAAAACTCAAGAGGGTCACCAAATAGAATGAAAGGAACACTTAAAAGACCTGGGAATAATTATGTCAGCTGACCTTTCTTTTAAAGTCCATAACAAGACAAAGATCACAACAGCCAGGAAGATGACAGAGTGGGTACTGAGAACTTTCAAAACAAGGGAAATAATGCTGATGGTGACACTCTTCGAATCGCTAGTGCTTCCTCCTTTACAGTATTCCTCAGTGCTGATGGCCCCATTCAAAGCAGGAAAAATATCAGAGCTGGAACAAGTACAGAGATTGTTTACAGCTCACATTGAGCCTATAAAGCTTCTAAATTACTGGGAATGCTTGCAAGTCTTGAACGTGTACTCATTGGAGCAGAGTAGAGAGAGATACATGATAATATATATGTACCTGGAAAGTACTCGAGGGTCTGGTCCCAAATCTACACACTGCCATAACAACATACTGGAGTGAGAGATATGGGAGGAAGTGCAAAATAAACCCAGTGAGGAGCAGGGGTGTGGTGGGGACAATAAGGAAATGCTGTATCAACATCTGGGGTCCCAGGCTATTCAACATCTTACCAGAAGATATCAGAAACACAGCTGGAACAAGTGTAGAAGCCTTCAAGAGGAAACTGGGCAAGTATCTTCACCAGTTGCCAGATCAACCAGGCTGTGATGGATATGTGGGGCAGCGGGCCTCCAGCAGCAACAGCCTGGTTGACCAGGCAAGCACCAGATGAGCCTGACCCATGGCTGGGCTCCGAGAGTAGTGAAACTCTCGAAACTCTTCAAAGGATTCAAAGGAAAGGAAAGGACTTCACAGTTAGATTACTTATTATTTTTTTTTTTTTTTATTATCACACCGGCCGATTCCCACCAAGGCAGGGTGGCCCGAAAAAGAAAAACTTTCACCATCATTCACTCCATCACTGTCTTGCCAGAAGGGTGCTTTACACTACAGTTTTTAAACTGCAACATTAACACCCCTCCTTCAGAGTGCAGGCACTGTACTTCCCATCTCCAGGACTCAAGTCCGGCCTGCCGGTTTCCCTGAATCCCTTCATAAATGTTACTTTGCTCACACTCCAACAGCACGTCAAGTATTAAAAACCATTTGTCTCCATTCACTCCTATCAAACACGCTCACGCATGCCTGCTGGAAGTCCAAGCCCCTCGCACACAAAACCTCCTTTACCCCCTCCCTCCAACCCTTCCTAGGCCGACCCCTACCCCGCCTTCCTTCCACTACAGACTGATACACTCTTGAAGTCATTCTGTTTCGCTCCATTCTCTCTACATGTCCGAACCACCTCAACAACCCTTCCTCAGCCCTCTGGACAACAGTTTTGGTAATCCCGCACCTCCTCCTAACTTCCAAACTACGAATTCTCTGCATTATATTCACACCACACATTGCCCTCAGACATGACATCTCCACTGCCTCCAGCCTTCTCCTCGCTGCAACATTCATCACCCACGCTTCACACCCATATAAGAGCGTTGGTAAAACTATACTCTCATACATTCCCCTCTTTGCCTCCAAGGACAAAGTTCTTTGTCTCCACAGACTCCTAAGTGCACCACTCACTCTTTTTCCCTCATCAATTCTATGATTCACCTCATCTTTCATAGACCCATCCGCTGACACGTCCACTCCCAAATATCTGAATACGTTCACCTCCTCCATACTCTCTCCCTCCAATCTGATATTCAATCTTTCATCACCTAATCTTTTTGTTATCCTCATAACCTTACTCTTTCCTGTATTCACCTTTAATTTTCTTCTTTTGCACACCCTACCAAATTCATCCACCAATCTCTGCAACTTCTCTTCAGAATCTCCCAAGAGCACAGTGTCATCAGCAAAGAGCAGCTGTGACAACTCCCACTTTGTGTGTGATTCTTTATCTTTTAACTCCACGCCTCTTGCCAAGACCCTCGCATTTACTTCTCTTACAACCCCATCTATAAATATATTAAACAACCACGGTGACATCACACATCCTTGTCTAAGGCCTACTTTTACTGGGAAAAAATTTCCCTCTTTCCTACATACTCTAACTTGAGCCTCACTATCCTCGTAAAAACTCTTCACTGCTTTCAGTAACCTACCTCCTACACCATACACTTGCAACATCTGCCACATTGCCCCCCTATCCACCCTGTCATACGCCTTTTCCAAATCCATAAATGCCACAAAGACCTCTTTAGCCTTATCTAAATACTGTTCACTTATATGTTTCACTGTAAACACCTGGTCCACACACCCCCTACCTTTCCTAAAGCCTCCTTGTTCATCTGCTATCCTATTCTCCGTCTTACTCTTAATTCTTTCAATTATAACTCTACCATACACTTTACCAGGTACACTCAACAGACTTATCCCCCTATAATTTTTGCACTCTCTTTTATCCCCTTTGCCTTTATACAAAGGAACTATGCATGCTCTCTGCCAATCCCTAGGTACCTTACCCTCTTCCATACATTTATTAAATAATTGCACCAACCACTCCAAAACTATATCCCCACCTGCTTTTAACATTTCTATCTTTATCCCATCAATCCCGGCTGCCTTACCCCCTTTCATTTTACCTACTGCCTCACGAACTTCCCCCACACTCACAACTGGCTCTTCCTCACTCCTACAAGATGTTATTCCTCCTTGCCCTATACACGAAATCACAGCTTCCCTATCTTCATCAACATTTAACAATTCCTCAAAATATTCCTTCCATCTTCCCAATACCTCTAACTCTCCATTTAATAACTCTCCTCTCCTATTTTTAACTGACAAATCCATTTGTTCTCTAGGCTTTCTTAACTTGTTAATCTCACTCCAAAACTTTTTCTTATTTTCAACAAAATTTGTTGATAACATCTCACCCACTCTCTCATTTGCTCTCTTTTTACATTGCTTCACCACTCTCTTAACTTCTCTCTTTTTCTCCATATACTCTTCCCTCCTTGCATCACTTCTACTTTGTAAAAACTTCTCATATGCTAACTTTTTCTCCCTTACTACTCTCTTTACATCATCATTCCACCAATCGCTCCTCTTCCCTCCTGCACCCACTTTCCTGTAACCACAAACTTCTGCTGAACACTCTAACACTACATTTTTAAACCTACCCCATACCTCTTCGACCCCATTGCCTATGCTCTCATTAGCCCATCTATCCTCCAATAGCTGTTTATATCTTACCCTAACTGCCTCCTCTTTTAGTTTATAAACCTTCACCTCTCTCTTCCCTGATGCTTCTATTCTCCTTGTATCCCATCTACCTTTTACTCTCAGTGTAGCTACAACTAGAAAGTGATCTGATATATCTGTGGCCCCTCTATAAACATGTACATCCTGAAGTCTACTCAACAGTCTTTTATCTACCAATACATAATCCAACAAACTACTGTCATTTCGCCCTACATCATATCGTGTATACTTATTTATCCTCTTTTTCTTAAAATATGTATTACCTATAACTAAACCCCTTTCTATACAAAGTTCAATCAAAGGGCTCCCATTATCATTTACACCTGGCACCCCAAACTTACCTACCACACCCTCTCTAAAAGTTTCTCCTACTTTAGCATTCAAGTCCCCTACCACAATTACTCTCTCACTTGGTTCAAAGGCTCCTATACATTCACTTAACATCTCCCAAAATCTCTCTCTCTCCTCTGCATTCCTCTCTTCTCCAGGTGCATACACGCTTATTATGACCCACTTCTCGCATCCAACCTTTACTTTAATCCACATAATTCTTGAATTTACACATTCATATTCTCTTTTCTCCTTCCATAACTGATCATTTAACATTACTGCTACCCCTTCCTTTGCTCTAACTCTCTCAGATACTCCAGATTTAATCCCATTTATTTCCCCCCACTGAAACTCTCCTACCCCCTTCAGCTTTGTTTCGCTTAGGGCCAGGACATCCAACTTCTTTTCATTCATAACATCAGCAATCATCTGTTTCTTGTCATCCGCACTACATCCACGCACATTTAAGCAACCCAGTTTTATAAAGTTTTTCTTCTTCTCTTTTTTAGTAATTGTATACAGGAGAAGGGGTTACTAGCCCATTGCTCCCGGCATTTTAGTCGCCTCATACGACACGCATGGCTTACGGAGGAAAGATTCTTTTCCACTTCCCCATGATTACTTATAGTTTGGAAAGCTGAAACATTATATGAAGGCACATGTGGTGCCACATGGCTCAGTTTTCCTAAGAGTTTTTCATTATCTCCTTTTCCTTTGCTAAGTGAACCATGCAGGTTTAGTACTTTCTCCATTATTATTACAGTCTGTGGGGTAAATTTGTCAGATTTATAGGACAAAGTATGTCAAAATCTGAATTTTTCATTGTTGTTAGTAGAGTCGAATTAAGATTTTGTAGGTCCCTGGTCTACGGGTAGTGTGAGGACCCCAGTGATATTTTCATAAGAAAAAAAAATAATCACAAGTCAACCGGCAAGGCCTGGTCTCAGACCGGACTGTGGGGGCGTTGATCCCTGAAGCCCTCTCCAGGTAACAGTTCACCATATATAGTAGGGCCCCACTTATATGGCAGGTTAGGTTCCAGGCTACCGCTGGAAAGCAAACATCACCGGAAAACAGAATGCCATTTTTTCTACTTATAAGTGCATATAAATGCCAAATGATAAGTTTACACTAACATATATTAAGTTAGCAATAGAAATAAGCATTAACCCTTTGACTGTCGCAACCCCCAATCTTGAGGTGTCTCCTGGTGTCGCAAAATTTAAAAAAAAAATTATTTTTTCTTATGAAATGATAGAGAATCTTTTCCCGATTGTAATGACACCAAAAAAATGAAATTTGATGGAAAACTGACGGAATTACGCTCTCGCGAAGTTAGCGACCTCAGCGATATTTACAAATTGGCGATTTCGCCCACTTTGAGCCCTATTTTCGGCTAATTTCATTGTTCCAGTCGACGAAACTCATAGCTATTCCTTTAGAACTCCATTTTTTCTATTGATTGAGTACAAGAAACTGACCATTTACCGATTTCAACTACCCAATAACGTAGTCAGAAATTTGCAATTTGGCCAATTTCACGAAAATTAAAAAAATATGACAATTTCAAAATAAGGTCCAGAATGAACAATGCAGGCATTCCTGGCTCTAAAATAACATTTTCTTTGTTCATCAGTCATGTCTCTGGGCCCCTCTGATATTACTCTTGCTTTCTATTTTGAATTTTTATTCAAACAAAAAATAGAAGATTTACTGTTATGCAGACTACTGCAATACTGTAATAATTGTACAAATAATGTCAACCCATTCATGACTGCATATTAGAATGGCTAGTTGGACATTTATTGGACAATGACATCATTTGTTTGCTTTTGAGCATCGGCAATAATCAAACATTTCCCCTACTTTGAGCTCCATTTCCAGGTTCTTTTTATAGTAAAATCAATCAAAATCACCTCTATTTCTATAATATGTTTTCCATTCTATCAAATGAGACCAAGAAAACGAGAATGCAACCATAAATACTATGCAAAAATAGACCACAAAGTCAGCATTTTAATTAAAAAAACAGTCGGAGTTTTTTTTCTCATTATGCACTGCGTGCTCCAGGATTTTTTTTATATGGTGCACACTGACCACACAGACCCATTCTCTCACATGTGGGCCTACCAGCTTTCTCCTGCTTGATTTGAAGCCACTAGAATTTATGAGTATACATATATACGTCAAACACGGTACCTCGTAAGACGTATATATACGACCGAAACAGTCAAAGGGTTAAAAAACAGTGTGGGTGTTCTTATCATGTTCATATGTTACATAGCATATTTATTATATAATTTTGAAAAAAAATATCATAGATGGATAAAGCAAAATGTCTATACATTAACATATGAGATTTAGTGCATTTCAGAGTGATTATTATTGTTATTATTATTATTATCATTATTAATATGGCATTTTCAAGAGTAATAAGACACACTTAGTAATTTTAACTCGTACCTGCATTCCAGCACTGTGTGTAAGTTTATTTAGGTACAGGTACACAAGTATAATATCAGAGTACAGTGGAACCTCAGTTTTCATGATTAATCCATTCTAAAAAGTCTGACAAAAACCGAATCGTACGAAAACTGAAGCAATATTTCCCATAAGAAATAATGTAAATCCAATTAATCTGTTACAAACACCCAAAAATATTAACAAAAAAATTTTTCATAGAGAATATAGTTTTACATACAGAAAACAATGAGAAATAAATATAAATGACTAATGAAATGGATAAATGAACATTTAGCATTACTTTTACCTTTACTGAAGACTCTTGTTGGCATATGGAAGACAATGAGGAGGGGAGAGGGAGGAGGAGAGGTTATTGTTTGGAAGGGGAATCCCCTTCTATAAGGACTTCAGGTATCAAGGCCCTATCCGGAGTTCCTTACCTTCTTTGTCTTTTACTGGCACTAAGACCAGCTTGAGAGTCACTGTACTCCTGTTGTGCAAAAAAAATCTATCCAGAGAGGTCTGTTTCTGGTGTCTCTTTAAGATTTTCCTAAAATGGGATAAGGCATTGTCATTGAACATGTTACAGACATGGCTTGCAACAGCTTTGTTAGGGTGATATTTCTCCACAAAACTTTGCAACTCACTCCACTTTGCACACATGCCCTTAATCACTGAAGAAAGCAAATTCCTCAGCTGCAGTTTGTTGTTCCAGTTGAAGGTCTTGCAGCTCTTCAGTGGTTAGCTCTTCCCTGTGGTCATCCACCAACTCTTCCACATCCTGGCCACTCACATCCAACCCCATGGACTTCCAGAGAAACACTATAGATTTCACAATAGACATAGGGTTGTCTTGCCTTCTTTATCAAAGGGCTGGCACTCGGGACTTTCTTTAGCCCCATGGTGGCTTATTTAGCAGTAACACTCAATTATTTAGCAGTAACACTCAATAAACAAGCACAAAAAACAATGGATGAAGGTGCAGGGTGATGCTCACTCAATGAGTAACAAAGGCAGACTTAGTCACGAACACATGGGATGCTTTGTGTGTGCGCTTGAGCGGCCGAGTCATAAGGATGCGTTTGGTACGGACCATTTTCAACTCTACGAAAACCAAGCGGATGTACGAAAACTGGGACAAAATTTGGACGAAAAAAGTCATTGAAAACTGAATCCTATGAAAACTGGGGCATACTAAAACTGGGGTTCCACTGTATATATAAAATATGAAATAACTTTAAAACATTTGAAATTTTGGAAAGTTTCCAGACATGATGGAGAGTCGTGTTCATGGAGAATGTGAACACACCGGGTGGGGTACGGTGATCATATTAGAAAGTCAGGTGGGGGAGCCGTATAGCAAGTTTTGGTCATAATTTGAAATGTCCGTATTATTGGAACACCGTAAGGCGAAACGCCGTAAAGTGGGATCCTACTGTATATGTAATAATATACGTACTATAATTATAAACTTACAGGAGTAACTGTGAACACTTTTCATTTAATCTCTGGAGGCCCTCCAGTGGAGGCCCCTGGGCTGCAGCCCTTAATGCCCATACCTTAATCCTGAATGTTAGTCATGGAAAAAACTTGGCATTTGAATTTAACGATAATTGGTTTTACTGGACACCCCTTCCTCACTTATTAGTCTATTAAACAAGGTTTTGCTATTGTTTTGTATTGTCTACTTTGTTGTATATACTCTTCTTTGGATTATCATTTTCCTTGAATAAAATATGCTGTATATACTCATCTCTTTTTTTGATGTTTCAGTTGTATAGTGATTGTTAAGGGATGACAAGCTCATCATGGGTGCATCAGAGCTGAGTAACCAGACCCCAGATCCGTCCCCGGGACATGAGGCATGCTATATTGCCAGTCTTGATCTTGGAACTACAACACTTCGCTGTTTCATCTATGATACAAATGTTCGTGTACTTGGCAAGGCAGAAGAGAAGGTAATAAAATTGTTATTTCATGTCATCTAAATGTAGCCCTTATGTAAATCATATGTGCCTGAATACTGTATTAAAAAGCCTATTAAGGTTTTTGTTTTGATATGTTTTATGTATAATAATTATTTACTAGTTTATGTTTATGTATTTTTGTTGTTAACTAATACTATCACAATATTATTTCATTCCAGAGGTCTGTTTGTGTGCCGTTGTAGACCGAATTTGTTCCCATAAGGAACATTGTGAATTAGATTACTCCATTTCAGACCCCCAAAAATACACGTACAAAAGCACTTACAAAAATACACTTACATAATTGGTCGAGTTGGGAGCTGATCGTAAGGCTGATCCACTGTATAGTTGAAGGTTAATGTTAGTGATAGTCTTTCTTATCTCATGCATCCCTATGTATTAGATTATTGGTGTAGGCTTCTCAGTTTTAACATATGCTTTCTTACTGTATATAGAAACCAGGTATAGAAGTTCAGTTTGGACTTCTGGAATGCTGGTGTACATTTTCAAGCAGGTTTATCATCTTTTACAAGCTAGAGGAAATAAACACTTGCAGCAAGAAATCTTGTCCCTGTGTCTTTATTTCCTCTTATTGGCTTGTGCCATTCTACTTTTTATTAGCTAATTGATGTCCTGTACTTTTATGAACTATCAGTTAGTTTTCCTTATGCAGTAACTCCATAGTTTAATTTACAAAACTGTATGTTTACTTGAGGGTACTGTATGTGATGTGGTGCCAGTTGCTCTTTAATTTGAATCTTATTGAAGGTTAATACAAATAATTTTCAGGTGACTCTCCTGTACCCAACCCCAGAACGTGTAGAGATGGACCCAGAAGAATTATGGGAGAAATTTCTCAAGGTCATAAATGATGCTATATCCAGTAAGTTATCTCCAGGATAAAGGAATAGTTAGTTTTGAAACAGAGCACCTGAGAAATTAAGCCTTTAACTTCTCAGGACTGATGAAGCCACTGTGTGGCAAAATGTTTCTTCAGTAAAGATTACCACATATTGCGTAAGTGTCTCAATCTTCAACTTGTCAGTTTTAAACCATTTTATCACTGGTGGCCTGGTGGTTAACGCTCTCGCTTCACACGGTGAGGGTCTGGGTTCGATTCCCAGCCAGAGTAGAAACATTGGGCGTGTTTCTTTCCACCTGTTGTCTATGTTCCCCATCAGTAAAATGGGTACCTGGGTGTTAGTCGACTGGTGTGGGTCGCATCCTGGGACACTGACCTAATTTGCCCGACATGCGGAGCATAACAAGGGGCTTTCTATGTAGTAGTATGTCACTGTTGTCAGCTAGGACTGTATACCATGTACATGTTCTTGTAGTAAATAAAGATATTATTATTATTATTATTATTATTATTTATTATTATTTTTTTTTATTATCACACTGGCCAATTCCCACCAAGGCAGGGTGGCCCGAAAAAGAAAAACTTTCACCATCATTCACTCCATCACTGTCTTGCCAGAAGGGTGCTTTACACTACAGTTCTTAAACTGCAACATTAACACCCCTCCTTCAGAGTGCAGGCACTGTGCTTCCCATCTCCAGGACTCAAGTCCTGCCTGCCGGTTTCCCTGAACCCCTTCATAAATGTTACTTTGCTCACACTCCAACAGCACGTCAAGTATTAAAAACAATTTGTCTCCATTCACTCCTATCAAACACGCTCACGCATGCCTGCGGGAAGTCCAAGCCCCTCACACACAAAACCTCCTTTACCCCCTCTCTCCAACCTTTCCTAGGCCGACCCCTACCCCGCCTTCCTTCCACTACAGACTGATACACTCTTGAAGTCATTCTGTTTCGCTCCATTCTCTCTACATGTCCGAACCACCTCAACAACCCTTCCTCAGCCCTCTGGACAACAGTTTTGGTAATCCCGCACCTCCTCCTAACTTCCGAACTATGAATTCTTTGCATTATATTCACACCACACATTGCCCTCAGACATGACATCTCCACTGCCTCCAGTCTTCTCCTCGCTGCAACATTCATCACCCATGCTTCACACCCATATAAGAGCGTTGGTAAAACTATACTCTCATACATTCCCCTCTTTGCCTCCAAGGACAAAGTTCTTTGTCTCCACAGACTCCTAAGTGCACCACTCACTCTTTTTCCCTCATCAATTCTATGATTCACCTCATCTTTCATAGACCCATCCGCTGACACGTCCACTCCCAAATATCTGAATACATTCACCTCCTCCATACTCTCTCCCTCCATTATTATTAATAACTAGGCCAGTTTTCAAAAGATGTAGTTTCTGCTGCATTAATGATAAAAATTGTCACACATTAGTGTACATACTGTATGTACTGTATTTACTACATGTACACTATTAAGGCAAAAATTTGTATGTGCTGTGTAGGATAAGGAACTTTTCTTGTGTTTAGATGCTGGACTAAATCCTGAGAACATTCGTTGTTTTGGCCTGAGCACACAAAGAGCGACTTTCATCACGTGGGACAGACGAACTGGTGAAACTTTTCACAACTTCATCACGTGGAAGGATATTCGTGCTGATTATCTGGTCAAGCAGTGGAATGCTTGTCTGACAATGAAGGTGATGTATGATTATTTATCTTGGGTTCAGAATTAAGAATATTGCATTTTCCAGCATACAAGGCATCCTTTTTTGCCCCTAGAATCTCTGAAAATCACCTTGCACCTTATGTGCTCAAGGTCAGGAATAAGGGTAGGCTTTGGTTTATTGGTAAGCGGTGGTTTCAGTGCTTCGGTACTGTTAAACTGAATTCCAGACAGCGCCTTGAACAGCAACTTGGCTACAGGGGTTGTTGGGTCGCTGATTAGTGGTTGCTGCCTCACTGTCAATAACACTGACCCCACTTGCTACTACCCACTGTCTTTTATCTCTTCCTCTGTCAAAATGTATTATTCTAGGTTATATTGGGTTAAGTTAAATGATGAAAGATAGTGGAATGATCTTGGTGAGCATTAGTGGTGGGTGAGGCTGTGACCAGCGACCCACTGCTGTCAAGTCGTTATTTTTATTATTATTTTATTATTCTTATTCTTATTTTATTATTATTATTATTATTATTATTATTATTATTATTATTATTATTATTATTATTATTATTATTGTGATATTATGGCTGATATGTTGATAACAAACAATTTCCACAAAAGAGAAGTGTGTTTCCTGTGTTATGGGTATAGATATGTTGCAGTAAATATCTAATGTTGATGGGACTCTGTCCTAGGAACTTCATTCATAATAACCTAAAACTTAACTAGATTACTTTCGAATGATTTGTAACTGTAAACATATGACCATTACTATCTACAAACAACAGATTTATAAACAAACAGATTCCTTTGTGACTTGATAAAGACCACTGTATGTGCAAAATGTTCCCAATAAAGGACTGCAGTATGCTTCTTATGTGTGCGTTTATCTAGCAGATATTCATGTTTGTGTTAGTGTTTGGTGGCAGTGGAGCAGATGAATTAAAAGGGGCTTCATTATCTACCTTTTTAATTAAGATAAATAAAAAAAAATGTCTGTTTCCTCATGTTTTATAAATTTAATAAAAACTCCTTAGGTTATAGTATGTTTGTATTATAATGTTGTAACTAAAAATTTGATCTTGAATGTTATGATGTGGCTTATATCCTTTCCCTCTAGTGGTGATGGTGCCTGGTGTTAGTAGTTATGGCTTACCAACATCTCGCCTGCCAAAATTGGGGTGTGCCATGTATGCTTGTGTGCCTTATATGCCAGAAAATACAGTAATCAAGAATTTGAGGTTGTCCTTGCACAAGTAATACTTAAATATTTGAGAAAATTGTGTACAAATTGTAACGTAAAAGAATTTGAACAAACTGTCAGCTATTTTGTATTTTATTTTTATTGCAAGGGGCTTTGATGACATGGAATGTTTTGGTCACCCATGTTGGAGATCTCCTTGGGATAAAAATATTAAGAAAACATTTCATACAATTTTCATTTTTCTATTTCGGAATTTTTTTTTATCACACTGGCCGTCTCCTACCAAGGCAGGGCGTCTTTTTACATTTAGTAAATTATACAGGACAAAGGGTTACTAGCCTTTTTGGAATTAGTACATGTAGACGATGTAATTTCAGATACTTTTTTAGAAAAAATCAATACAGTGGAACCTGTACTTACAAGTGCATCCATGTGCAAGTTTTTCCAGATATGAGTAGTTGCTCGGTTGATCTTTTGCTTCCAGACACGAGCGAAATTTCCAGAGGCAAGCGGGCCTCAAGGGAGGTTCCTTGAAGCTGGTGAGGGGCTCTTGCTCTTAATCTAGGGAATTGGATCTCAGTTGTTTGTTGGACTATCTTATTGAAACTTGGGCAATGTATGATGGAAAAATGCTTCTTAACGTACACCAAAAATGAAAGAAATTGGACCATGAATAACGGAGTTCATTTCTTAGCTATTATGTTTTCTAAAGTTGATTGTGTCTGTTGCTTCCCAGGCTGTGGATGAATGATAAGGGGTTCTGAGAGCTCTTCTTATTTTATTTGCGATAATCATGGGTACACAGGCAATGTTTTAAGTGCCCATGGCCCGGGAGGGCCATGCCCATGCAAGGGAGAGGGGGAGTAGACCTTGTGACTGTGTGAAGTATTGGTGCCGAGTGAGAGAGAGGCAGGGTGATGCTGTTTCAAGTGGCAAGCCCACCAGGCTTGCCCTCTGCGGGAAGCTCTGGGAACTAGGCATGTAGACTTGCAGTCTACATTTTTCCTGGCCACCTACCACATGGTCATCCTTGACCATGACTGGTGGTAAAAAAAACTCTCTCTCTCTTATTCTCTCACAGGAACAGGGCACAGAACACAAAATAAAAACATATATATATATATATATATATATATATATATATAATATATATAATATACATATATATATATATAATATATATATATATATAATATATATAATATAATATATATATATATATAATATATATATATATATATATATATATATATATATATATATCCTAGGTAGTAGGTTGGTAGACAGCAACCGCCCAGGGAGGTACTACCGTCCTGCCAAGTGAGTGTAAAACGAAAGCCTGTAATTGTTTTACATGATGGTAGGATTGCTGGTGTCCTTTTTTCTGTCTCATGAACATGCAAGATTTCAGGTACGTCTTGCTACTTCTACTTACACTTAGGTCACACTACACATACATGTACAAGCACATATATACACACCCCTCTGGGTTTTCTTCTATTTTCTTTCTAGTTCTTATTCTTGTTTATTTCCTCTTATCTCCATGGGGAAGTGGAACAGAATTCTTCCTCCGTAAGCCATGCGTGTTGTAAGAGGCAACTAAAATGCCGGGAGCAAGGGGCTAGTAACCTCTTCTCCTGTATATATTACTAAATGTAAAAGGAGAAACTTTCGTTTTTCCTTTTGGGCCACCCCGCCTCGGTGGGATACGGCCGGTGTGTTGAAAGAAAGAAGATATATATATATATATATATACATACATACATACATACATACATACATACATACATATGGTCATGGAAAAAAAACTTCCTACAGGGAGGGAAGAAAAAAGGTAGTGTGTTAAACATTGTGGTCTAAGGCAGTGATCCTTGGAGGCATCGCTGCACGCCTTCCTGTATCTGGACAGATACTGCAACACAGGAGACATTGCTGCGGCTGAGCTGTGATGTAACAGTGTACGGTCTCCTCTGGAACAGTGCAGCAGTCATCATAGTAGTCGTTGCAGGATTCACTCAACCTGGGGCACAGCCTGCTGGTGCCCTCAAGCGAGGCGTCATCAGTACTCGGCAACTGGGCAGGACTTCTTCTGGCAAGCGACTCAGGAGGATATTTCTCGATTGGTGCTGTTGCTGGGACTGTCACTGTCGGCTAGTGTGGAATGAGTCATGGCAGGGACAACTTGGCAAAATATCTGGATGTTGTAACGTCATACACCATACTGGAGTGAGTGGGCTAGCAGTCAAAGTGACATCATCTTTGTGCAGGCTGATCACTGAAGCTGTGACACGAGGCTGACACAGCACCTGCTGACAGGGTCTAACTGCGGCTTGATGAGTGTTATTCTCTCAGCAGTTGGAGTTATAGCAGAGGTTAGTCTAAGCATCCCCAGACTGGTTCTCTACATATAACTGCTCTGAAGGTGAAAGAAATTTCAATGGGAATCGTAGCAGGTATGAGTTTGCAGGGCATCACAAGCTGCAAACAATAAGAGCTTTCTGTACAAGGGGCTCAGACACTCATAACTGATGCCTGAACTGACTAATGTCAGCTGTTAATTGGGTCACACTGGGTGACAAATAACACAAGGTGCTACACAGTGGTCAGGGCACAGACCTGTGGGCCACACTCAGCTGGGCTCAAGACCACACAGGACACATAGAAAATGGCACACACCTACTGCACATGCGATACAACATGATGCTTACTAGCAAATGACGCTTTTCTGTGCAAAAGTTGACACTAAGCCATACATGAACATGTGAGAACAGACTGAGAGGAATTAATTAACACATGACATATATCGTCTCTCAATCTTCTCGACATTACTGATACAAAATGCTCACTTTGAAATTAGAACACTCGATGTGACATGTGATGTCAAGCGTGACATCGCGAGGTGATGTCAGCAGACATCTCGAGGTGATGTCGTGAAGTCGGGCAGCATCGTGGGTGACATGAAGTCAGGAAGCAGATGTCACGAGGTGACGTCCTGGAGTGACACCGTGAAGTTGGGTAGCATAATGGGTGATGTCATAGGAGTAATGCGGGCAGTATGGTGACATCATAGTGATGCAGCAGCAGGCTACATCATGTGGCTTGAGGCGTCTGGTTTGGTAACCCACAGGGATTGCTCCACGTGACTTCGTGATCCACGTGGCTTCGTCCACATGTGGCTTTGTGACCCACATGGCTTCGTCCACACCCGGCTTTGTGATCCACGTGGCTTCAAGTGACCTCGGGCACTCAGATACACAGCCCTGGCAAAGAATTCACACTGAATGAGAGTATGGTGGTGTAGGGTAGTGTGGTGGCATACAGTGGGGCGAGCATGGTGTTATGGTAGAGCCAGGACCATGCGCCTACCTTCAACAACCCATACACACATGGAAGATAGTGCAGATTCTACCACACTGAGCACAGCAATCACCACAAACCTCACCTCTGACTTGCTGAAATAGCTGTGCTGAGCTGAACACCAACAACAGAACATACCGGTAATGCTGAACACGTGACTTGAAAAACAGTGTGGGGTGCTGTGAAGCTCCAAGTGATGCCATGAACATTTCTTGAGAAAAATTCAGCAAATTTTGGCAAGATCCTGCTTATACCTGTGTCTGGATGCTGAGATTTGCAGACACAACATCAGGATAACTCGTTGAGAGATGGATGCTTCTTGTGTAGGGTGATGAAGTGAAGACAACTTCATTCCTCGTCTTGGATACACAGGCAATGTGTTAAGTGCCCATGACCCGGGAGGGCCATGCCCATGCGAGGGAGAGAAGTAGACCTTGTGACTGTGTGAAGGATTAGCGCTGAGTGAGAGAGAGGCAGGGTGATGCCATTTCAAGTGGCATGCCCACAAGGCTTGCCCTCTGGGGAAAGCTATGGTAACTAGGCATGTAGGCTTACAGTCTACAATTAGCCTCCCCTTAGCAGTATATTTTCATATGGTTTTTATGGTTATATTCTCATTTTTTTTGGTCTCATTTGATACAATAGTAGATATACTACAGAAATAGATTTGATTTTGATTGGTTTCGTGGTGAAAAGTATCTTGAAATTGAGCTCAAAGTAACAGAGATGCTCAATTCTTTGGCAATGTTCAAGGGTAAACAAATGACATCACTGTCCAATACCTGTCCGATTGGCACTGCCCCTCAACCTTCACATATTGGAAAGCTCTTCAACACGCTAGCAAAAATGGGAGCAGACATCATGAGGTAGCAGTGGCAGACAACATGAAGCAGCATTGGCAGACAACATGAAACAGCAGTGGCAGACAACATGAAGCAGCAGTGGCAGACCTTGTACCTTGAAAACAACCTTGTTGTACCTTGGTAGCAACCTTGTTGTACCCTATACTATAAGTGAGTTTCCAAACACCACCATGAGATGGCAGTATGTATCAAAACAACGCTCAGCCCACTCTACTCGCGGTGGAGGGAATTCTCATGTTTTCCTTACGTTTCGTGCAGTTATTTCTTGTTTCAAACCATGGGTCCTAAGAAAGCAAGTGCAAAGGACAATGCTGAGAAGAAAAAGAGGATGATTTCCATGGAATTAATGCAGGAAATCATAGATAAACAAATTAAGTGGAGGGTTAAGGACTTGTCCAGGCAGTACCAGCATACCACTTCTACGATGTGTACAAATACTAAAGCAGGAGGAGTCAGTGACAAAATATAGCATTAAGAGTGTAGCAATAATAGTGTAGCAATTATAAGTCACTTTATAAGACTTTTTGGGTTATCCTAGGTTCTCTACACATGTAGTCAGGAGTAGGAATGGCCACTATGGTGACCCTATAAACCCCAACAACAACAGTAGCCACTGTCACCACCACTAGCACATGTGTAATGACATGCATTTTATTCATTCTAGTGTATATATCATGTTTCTATGTTATTAATATTGCTTATTATGTCATATTAGATGAATTTGTGATAGATAAATAAGCCGTAAAGTTGATATTAGGGAAATATTGATGTATTTTGTTGTGCCAAGAATTCCACTGGAATGCATTAATTCCATTTCAATTAATGAGGAAAATTTACTCTGCAAATGAGCAAATCCAGATGCGAGCAAGGTCATAGAACGGATTAAGCTCGTAAGTAGAGGTTCCACTATATAAATATTTTTGTGGGGTAAATGTCTCTTGTGGTATCAATTGTTTTATTCACAGCTCCTCCTTTATGGCTATCTTTGTGGTGATGCTTTTTCATTTTAGTGATTGGATAGGTATTTTTAACCCTTTCAGGGTCCATAGGCCAAATTTCAAAGGGTGAACCACTGTCCAAGAATTTAAAAAAAAAAAAATTCTATTTTTTCTTATGAAATGGTAGAGAATCTTTTTCTGAAGGTAATAAAACAAAAAGTACAAAATTTGATGGAAAATTGACGAAATTATGCTCTTGCGAATTTTGACGTGTCAGCGATATTTACAAATCGGCAATTTTGCCGACTTTGACTCCCATTTTAGGCCAATTACATTATTCCAGTCGACCAAATTCTTAGCTATTTCACTAGTATTACTTCTATTCTATCGACTGAGCACAAGAAATCGCCCAGTCAACTGTTTCAACTACAAAATAAAGTGATCGGAAATTGGTAATTTGGCCAATTTAACACAAAGTTCAAAATATTCCAATTTCAAAATAGGGTCCAGAATAAACAATGCAGGCATTCCTGGCACTAAACTAACATTTCCTCTGTTCATTAGTTATGTTTTCAGGCTTTACAAATGAATTCCATTTTTATTTTTTATTCACATAATGAATTTTTATTCAAACCAAAAAATAGAAGATTTACTGTTATGCAATATTGTAATAATTGTATAAATATCATCATCATATTTGTGAATGTATATTAGACCCACCAGCTGGCGTGTATTAGACGTGTGAGGTCATTTGTTTACTCTTGAACATCGACAAAAATTTAACATTTTCGCTACTTTGAGCTCACTTTCAAGCCATTTCCAGTACTAAAACCAATCAAAATTATCTCTACTTCTGTAATATATCTTCCATTCTATCAAATGAGACCAAGAAATTGCAAATACAACTGTAAAAAACATACAAAACACTGCAAAGTCGCTGTTTTAATCGAAAATCACAGTCTCAGTTTTTTCTCTCATTATACACTGTGTGCTGCAGGATTTGTTTTATGTGGTGCACACATACCACATAGATGTATTCTCTCATATCTAGGCCCAAATTTACCACTCACAGCTTATCAGAGTGAGCTGAGCTGATGGTGTAGATCTACGGTTTGGACCCTGAACATAAAGCCGTAGATCTATGGCACGGACCCTGAAATGGTTAAGATAAGTTCAACCTGTCCTCACTTAATGACAGAGTTCCGTTCCTAAGACCACATCAGTAAACGAATTTGTCACTAAGCAGGGATCATACTGTAATGGTAGTGGGTTTGTGTCAGCCATCTTTAATATTGTTTTAATGTCACCTTTGCACCATTTATAACATTTTTAGAATATTTTTAAATGTTTATACAGTAGTGTACTGTATATTGTAATAACCAGAATTCATACTGGTCAGAGAGCCCATCGTAAGTCTGAGTAATCGGTAAATGAATATGTCGCTAAGTGAGGAGAAGCTGTATTCTTTTCCCTTAACCAATTACAGGGCATTTGTATTTTACCTCTATACTCTACTGATAGCATTTTTTTTTAATTTCCCATGTTTAAATAATGTATCTTATTCATAATTCTCTCACTCAAATTTGTAAAATAATTTTTTTAATTTGGAATGCTCATTGACCTTCATAATTTTATGCATATGAGTTTCTCATGATTCTAATTATGTGAGTTGCTGTGGATAGTTAGGGCTAACTCAACCATTTTCCAAAACTAGTTTTTCTATCCAAAAATTCTTTAAAGCAATGGTAATAAAATGAATGAAGTAGTATATAATAGTCTAATTCACGTGTAATCCCCCAAAATATGTATATTTTGCAAAAGGTAAATGCATGTACGACAACTTAGCCAGGATTATTGGAGGGGTAGGATTCCAGAGCATGAGAGATGGTGAAGTCAGTCAGTAACACTGAGGATGCAGCTAAGTTAGTGTGTAGTCTTATGCCAAGCTTCCCTTGTCCCTCCTGCTCCATTTTCTCCTCTCTTGCTAAATGAATTATTGCGGTATATTATTATGAAGCATTTGAGTGATTCTCTGCTGTTATCAGAGCATTAATCTACCCTCAGTTCTCTACAACTATGTCAAGAATCTTACACACTATCCAATAAGTTGCTACCCCCCCCCCCCCCCCCCAATAAATTTCTAGCAATTTCCCTGAGTATTTTGTATGTTTTTATATCTCCTCTGGTTCTTCTATCCTCCAATGTTGCTAGATTTTGTTCCATTAGCCTCTCCCAATAGCTCATGCCCCTTAACTCAGGAACAAGCCTTGTTGCCTAGTTCTGCATTTTCTCCATTTTCTTAACATGCTTCGTCAGATGTGAGTTCAATACTGGTGCTGCATACTTCAAGATGGGCCTGACATATGTTGTATAAAATGTCCAACAAGACTGTTGAGATTCCTGAAGGGCACTCTTAGATTTTCCAGGCAAGCATTGACTGCAGAGGCTCTTTGGATGTTGAGAGCTTCTGGTAAAATGCTAGGCACTATGCTCACCCCTAGACCTTTCTCTTTGAGTGAGTTCTACAACCTCTGTCCCCCATGACTATATGCCATGTCTTGTCTTTTGTCCCCTTCCCCAACCTTCATGACCTTGCATGTACTAAGGTTGAATTCAAGTAAGTGTTTATCTGATCATTCTGTAATTTGTTCAGATCCATTTGCAGCATTTACCCTGTCCTCATCTGTTTTTATTCTTCTCATCAATTTTACATCATCAGCAAACAGGGATACATCTGACTCAGTCCCATCTGGAATGTCATTCACATAAATCAGAAATGACCCTAATACTGGTCCATTTGTTACAGTTCCCATTCTGATGTCTCTTCCTGGACAGTCATAAATGCGTATTTTATAGTGAATGTTTTTATAATCTTTTACAGACTATACGTTTTGTCAGCTCTGTGCTCTACAAGATTTTGAGAAACAAGAGGTGTCTAGCTGGTAGTGTACTCACTTTTATGAATATTCAAGTAAGTAATAGAAATATATACAGTATCTATTATGTATATTTGTCAATTTTTTTTTCAGATGTAATGAAGTTGAATTCCATTACTTCAGACTTAATGGTATGAGGAGCTTCCTCTTCATACCAGTATTTTGTTAATAAAGACTTGAATATATGCAATGCACTATATTGTATATAAATAAATAAGTGTACTTAGGGGAGCAGGGGATTAGTAACCCCTTCTCCTGTATACATTACTAAAGTTGTGAAGAAAAATTTCTGTTTTTCTTTTTGGGCTACCCTGCCTTGGTAGGATACAGCTGGTTTGTTGAAAATGTACTTAGCTCTTAATGATCTATAATCAAGTCCTCATTCAATTACTGTAAATAGTACTATACCGGTATTTACATGTGTTATGGAACATTTAACTCTTTCGCTGTCCAGACCCCAAAAATTAATATTGCTCTCAGTGTCCACTTAAAAAAAATCTGAAATGGTAGAGAATTTTTTTTTTTTAAGTAATGAAATTGGCAATTTTACCCACTTTGAGTCATATTTTAAGTAAGTTCCATTGTTCCATTTGACCAAATTCTTATTAGCTATTTAAAAGTAGCATCCATAATAAACAACATTTCCTCTGTTCATTAATCACATCTCCAGGCCTATCTATATTGCAGTTGTCTTCCATTTTGAATTCATAATCACTCAAAAATAGAAGATGTACTCTCTTTCTTGGATAATAATATGTAACCAAGAATGATTGGTCATGATTTACAACATCTAATATTTCTTCTACTTTGAGCCCAATTTCAAGCTACTTCCAATCCTGAAACTATGGATATAAATGCTCTGGAAAACATATGAAGGAGGATGACAAAGTTGATCCCATGTATTAGAAATCTTCCCTTTGAGGATAGACTGAGGCCCTGAATCTGCATTCTCTATAAAGGTATAGAATTAGGGGGGATATGATTGAGGTGTATAAATGGAAAACAGGAATAAATAAAGGGGATGTAAATAGTGTACTAAAAATATCTAGCTTACACAGGACTTGCAGCAATGGTTTTAAGCTGGAAAAATTCAGATTCAGGGGGGATATAGGAAAGCATTGGTTTGGTAATAGAGTTTTGGATGAGTGGAACAAACTCCTGAGTACATTTACAGAGGCTAAAATGTTGTGTAGTTTTAAAAATAAGTTAGATGAGTGGGTGTGAGTTGGACTTGACTAGCTTGTGCTACTTGGTAAGATGCTGTGCTCCTTCCTTAAGTGACTGTGACCTAACCTGACTAGAGTAGGGCATTGGCTTAATCTGGTAGGAGACTTGGACCTGCCTTGCATGGACCAGTAGGCCTACTGCAGTGTTCCTTCATTCTGATGTTTTTTTTTCTTCAACAAGTCGGCCATCTCCCACCAAGGCAAGGTGACCCAAAAAGAAAGAAAATCCCCCCCAAAAAATACTTTCATCATCATTCAACACTCATATATAATCACTGTCTTTGCAGAGGTGCCCAGATACAACAGTTTAGAAGCATATATAAAGATATATAGCATATTCCCCCAAACTGCCACTATCCCAAACTCCTCTTTTAAAGTGCAGGCATTGTACTTCCCATTTCCAGTGCTCAAGTCCGGCTATATAAAAATAACCGATTTCCCTGAATCTCTTCACTAAATATTACCCTGCTCACACTCCAACAGCTCACCAGGTCCCAAAAACCATTCGTCTCCATTCACTCCTATCTAACACGCTCATGCACGCTTGCTGGAAGTCCAAGCCCCTCGCCCACAAAACCTCCTTTACCCTCTTCCTCCGACTTTCTGAGGACAACCCCTACCCTGCGTTCCTTCCCCTACAGATTTGTACGCTCTCCATGTCATACTACTTTGATCCATTCTCTCTAAATGACCAAACCCCCTCAACAACCCCTCTTCAGCCCTCTGACTAATACTTTTATTAACTCCACACTTTCTCCTAATTTCCACACTCTGAATTCTCTGCATAATATTTACACCACACATTGCCCTTAGACGGGACATCTCCACTGCCTCCAACCGCTGCAGCATTTACAACCCAAACTTCACACCCATATAAGAGTGTTGGTACCACTATCCTTTCATACATTCCCTTCTTTGCCTCCATGGATAACATTTTTTGTCTCCACATATACCTCAATGCACCACTCACTCTTTTTCCTTCATCAATTCTGTGGTTAACCTCATCCTTCATAAGCCCATCCACTGACAAGTCAACTCCCAAATATCTGAAAACATTCACTTTTTTCATACTCCCTCTCTCCAATGTGATATGAAATTTTTCTTTATCTAAATCGTTTGATACCCTCATCACCTTACTCTTATCTATGTTCACTTTCAACTTTCTACCTTTACACACCCAAACTCGTCCACTAACCTTTGCAACTTTTCTTTAGAATCTCCCATAAACACAGTATCATCAGTGAAAAGTAACTGTGTCAATTCCCATTTTGTACTTGATTCCCCATAATTTAATTCCACCCCTCTCCCCATTTATAAATATATTAAACAATCATGGTGATATTACACATCCCTGTCTAAGACCTACTTTTACCATGAAGTAATCTCCCTCTCTCCTACTCACCCTAACCTGAGCCTCACTTTCCTCATAAAAACTCTTTACGGCATTTAGTAACTTACTACCTATTCCATATACTTGCAACATCTGAGTTCTTATGTTCTTAAAATCATCTCTGTTTAATTAGTTTGTCTTTCAGTCTATCAGGATGATAGTGCTTGATTAAAATAATGACTGGATAACACATGCTCATTTAGACCAGAACTTTGTCAGTGGAGGTTTTAATTGTAGTATTCTGCATGATAACTCATTCACACCACCCAGGGAGGTACTACTGTCCTGCCAAGTGAGTGTAAAATGGAAGCCTGCAATTGTTTTACATGATGGTAGGATTGCTGGTGTTTTTTTTTCTGTCTCATAAACATTCAAGATTTCAGGTGTCTTGTTACATCTACTTACACTTAGGTCACACTACACTGGCATGTACAAGCATATATATACACAACCCTTTGTGTTTTCTTCTATTTTTCTTGTTGTTCTTGTTTATTTTCTCTTATCTCCCTGGGGAAGTGGAACAGAATTTTTCCTCTAAGCCATGTGCGCCATAAGAGGCGACTAACATACCTGGAGCATGTTAGTCGCCTGTTACGGCGCACTTACTAAAGTTAAAAAGAGAAAATTTTGTTTTTCTTTTTGGGCCACCCGATACGACTGGTTTATTGAAAGAAGAAGAACTGTCATTCTCCAACTTCAGGAATTCAGTCTACATTTTTTCCTGAAGAGTGTGCACCTTAATGATGAATGAAGTTTTAATAAAATTTTTAATCCATTTCACTCAAATTTGGGGAGAACTTCAAGTCCATGCATAGGAAGAACTAGTTCCGTATTGTGTACTTTTTCCACATCATTCTTAGTGGCTGCAGTAAGATGTTCAAATACTGTACCCTGTGCTAAGTTGAACATAAAAATAGTATAAAATACTGACAGGTTGTTTGTTCTTGTTGTTTGTTCTTGACCTTTACCCTCCCACAGCTCTGCTTGCAGTGTGTTCTTGGGATCAATCATTATTGAATTGGTCTTAAAGAGAAGTGTTTCTCAAGTTAAGGTGCAGAAGGCTTTCTTTCAAGCAGGCCAGCTTTAGATGCCACTCATTATTATATTTCTTGTCAAAATCTAGTGACTAACTTGCTGTCACATACGAATAATTCATCAATTCTAGGTTGCATTTTCCCATGACAGCTGGTAAACCTGGGTATGAAGGAGCATCGCTTCTTCATTTTCAGTGAACTCTTCCACCATTTGTATAAAACTCTTGGCAGAAGTGGGTTGCCCATTGTTAAAAACATTGGATAATTAAATTTTATGGACTAGGAGTTTCATAGTTTAGAGTACCTGTATTTAACATTAATTTCGTCTGTTCATTCACATACCCCTTGGATATCTACCCATCTTCCCTCATGTATGTTTTCTAAACTTTTAGAACCCTTTTGATATTTTAATGTCTCGATCAATATTTATATACAGTGGACCCCCGACTAACGATCAGCTCCCAACTCGACCAATTATGTAAGTGTATTTTTGTAAGTGCTTTTGTAGGTGTATTTTTGGGGGTATGAAACGGACTAATCTAATTCACAATATTCCTTATGGGAACAAATTCGGTCTATAACGGCACCCGAACAGACTTCTGGATTGAAATAATATCGTTAGTCAGGGGTCCACTGTACTTTATATGTGAAAAATAATTAATCTTTTTCTTTAATCTGAATTTTTTTTTTTTGTATAGGTAAATATGAGACTGAAATGGGTACTTGAAAATGATGAGAAAGTGAGGAAGCTAGCACAGGAAGGCCACGTCATGTTTGGCACAATTGACACATGGCTTATCTACAAACTGACTGAAGGAAAGGTATTTAATATTATTATGTATTTAATATTATGATGTTAGGTACATGCAAAGTGCATGTACCTAACACCAGGGTTTGTGTACAGAATTCACATGAGTGTTATAATTTGCCTATTTGTCTCAGTTTTATCATTGCGATTAAACGTAGTGCTACTACAGACTTGATACTTAAATTTTTCTTTGAAAAGATGTTTGATAGCATTTGGTATGGCATTGATATAAGTGATGAATAGAGAAGGAGCCACAGATGTTACCTTGGGGGCACTAATGTTTATAGGCAGATTAGATGTTGTATCATTTATAGTAATATAATAGTGTCTATTTCTGAGGTAAGAATGGATGTAGTAGTATGTGTGAATTCTGAATCTGTAATTCTTTTGATTTAAGGAGGATACTGTGAGCAGTATTGTCAAAAGCCTTGCAGACCAGTAAATAGCCTACAAGAAGATTAATTTCTGTCAAGTACTGTATAGATCATGTCTAGCAACCAATCACACTAATCATTTGTAACTGCTACATACTGCATTACAGTTCAATAAAACTGATGTTCGTATTTGATGCATCCCTGAGGTCCTCACAAATGCTACATCCATGAAAAATGCTTGTGGATACAACATATATTTTAAAAGATTATTTTTTATTATTTATTATCACACCGGCCGATTCCCACCAAGGCAGGGTGGCCCGAAAAAGAAAAACTTTCACCATCATTCACTCCATCACTGTCTTGCCAGAAGGGTGCTTTACACTACAGTTTTTAAACTGCAACATTAACACCCCTCCTTCAGAGTGCAGGCACTGTACTTCCCATCTCCAGGACTCAAGTCCGGCCTGCCGGTTTCCCTGAATCCCTTCATAAATGTTACTTTGCTCACACTCCAACAGCACGTCAAGTATTAAAAACCATTTGTCTCCATTCACTCCTATCAAACACGCTCACGCATGCCTGCTGGAAGTCCAAGCCCCTCGCACACAAAACCTCCTTTACCCCCTCCCTCCAACCCTTCCTAGGCCGACCCCTACCCCGCCTTCCTTCCACTACAGACTGATACACTCTTGAAGTCATTCTGTTTCGCTCCATTCTCTCTACATGTCCGAACCACCTCAACAACCCTTCCTCAGCCCTCTGGACAACAGTTTTAAAAGATTTTAAAAGATAACCTTTGTAATGTATGGTTATGTTACTTAACCCTTTCAGGGTCCACAGGCCCTCTCAGAGACTTATTCTCAGGGTCCACCAATTTAAAAAAAAAAAAATATTTTTTCTTATGAAAAGATAGAGAATCTTTTCCCGATCATAATGACACCAAAAGTATGAAATTTGATGGAAAACTTATGGAATTATGCTCTCGCGAAGTTAGCTGTCTCAACGATGTTTACGCATCGGCAATTTTGTCCACTTTGAGCCCTATTTTCGGCCAATTCCAATGTACTAGTTGACAAAAATCATAACTATTTCACTAGAACTACATTTTTATCTATCGAATGAGTACACGAAACCGCCCATTTACCAATTTCAACTATCCAATAAAGTGGTCAGAATTTAGCAATTTTGCCAATTTCACACAAATTTCAAAAGATGCCAATTTCCAAATAGGGTCCAGAATAAACAAGAAAAACATTCCTGGCACTAAAATAACATTTCCTTTGTTCATTAGTCACGTCCCCACGCCCCTCTTACATTCTTTTGCTTTCCACTTTGAATTTTTATTCTCACAAAAAATAGAAGATTTACTGTTATGCAGACTACTGCATTAGAGTAGAAATGGTATAAATAATATCAGCGCACTTGTGAAAGAATACTAGGGGTGTCACTAGCACGTTAAGAGACCATACAATAAGTGTCAGGGGCCTGAGACTGTTCAACTGCCTCCCAGCATACATAAGGGGGATTACCAACAGACCCCTGGCAGTCTTCAAGCTGGCACTGGACAAGCACCTAAAGTCGGTTCCTGATCATTCGGGCTGTGGCTCGTACATTGGTTTGCGTGCAGCCAGCAGCAACAGCCTGGTTGATCAGGCTCTGATTCACCAGGAGACCTGGTCACAGACCGGGCCGTGGGGGCGTTGACCCCCGGAACTCTCTCCAGGTAAACTCCAGGTCACCCGTTGATGTGTATTAGACGCTTAGCATGATTTGTTTACTTTTGAACTTTGGTAAAAATCAAACATTTCTGCTACTTTGAGCTCAATTTCAAGCACTTTTCATTGTAAAACCAGTCAAAATCATCTCAATTTCTGTAATGTGTCTCCCATTCTATAAAATGAGACCAAGAAAACTAGAATACAACAATAAATACCATACGAAAATACAGTGCAAAGTCACTGTTTTAATCCAAAAACACGGTCAAAGTTTTTTTTTCCTCATTACGCACTGTGTGCTGCAGGATTTTTTTATACTGCTCACACTGACCACATAGACCCATTCTTTCATATGTAGGCCTACCAGCTTTCTCTTGCTAGATTTGAAGGCACTAGAATTTAGGCGTACTAGTACGTCCAAAACCCTGGTGCGTAAGCCGTACTAGTACCTCTGAAACCCTGAAAGGGTTAAAACTGTTTAAGTTAAGCCGTATAGCAATAACATTTGTGCAGTATAGTACAATACTGTATATTTTGTAGAATTCTTCATGTGTTCATATTTTGATTGATGCATTGGCTGTCTCACAAGGCCCTATCAATGACCTAAGTAACTGTTTTTATAAATTAATGGTAATACATAGATGTTGCAGGTGTATGGTATAGGAGGTAGGTTACTGAAAGCAGTGAAGAGGTTTTACAAGGATAGTGAGGCTCAGGTTAGAATATGTTGGAGAGAGGGAGATTATTTCCCAGTAAAAGTAGGCCTTAGACAAGGATGTGTGATATCACCATGGTTGTTCAATATATTTATAGATGGGGTTGTAAGAGAAGTGAATGCTAGGGTCTTGGCAAGAGGTGTGGAGTTAAAAGATAAAGAATCACACATAAAGTGGGAGTTGTCACACTTGCTCTTTGCTGATGGCACTGTGCTTTTGGGAGATTCTGAAGAGAAGTTGCAGAGGTTGGTGGATGAATTTGGTAGGGTATGTAAGAGAAGAAAATTAAAAGTGAATATAGGAAAGAGGAAGGTTATGAGGATAAAAAGATGAGGTGGTGAAAGATTGGATATCAAATTGGAGGGAGAGAGTATGGAGGAGGTGAATGTATTCAGATATTTAGGAGTTGGCGTGTCAGCAGATGGGTCTATGAAGGATGAGGTGAATCACAGAATTGATGAGGGGAAGAGGGTGAGTGGTGCAATTAGGAGTCTGTGGAGACAAAGACTGTCCATAGAGGCAAAGAAGGGAATGTATGAAAGTATAGTAGTACCAACACTCTTATATGGGTGTGAAGCTTGGGTTGTAAATGTTGTAGCGAAGAGACGGTTGGAGGCAGTGGAGATGTCCTGTCTAAGGGCAATGTGTGGTGTAAATACTATGCAGAAAATTTGGAGTGTGGAAATTAGGAGGTGTGTAGTTAATGAAAGTATTAGGCAGAGGGCTGAAGAGGGGTTGTTGAGGTGGTTTGGTCAGTTAGAATGGATCAAAGTGGAATGACATGGAGAGTGTATAAATCTGTAGGGGAAGGAAGGCGGGGTAGTGGTCATCCTTGAAAAGGTTGGAGGGAGGGGGTAAAGGAGGTTTTGTGGGCGAGGGGCTTGGACTTCCAGCAAGTGTGCATGAGCATGTTAGATAGGAGTGAATGGAGATGAATGGTATTTGGGACCTGACGAGCTGTTGGAGTGTGAGCAGGGTAATATTTAGTGAAGGGATTCAGGGAAACCAGTTATTTTTATGTAGCTGGACTTGAGTCCTGGAAATGGGAAGTACAATGCCTGCACTTTAACCCTTTCAGGGTCGAGAGGCCCTCTCCTAAACTTATTCTCAGGGTTGAAAATTTTTCGGAAAAAAAATTATTTTTTCTAATGAAATGACAGATAATCTTTTCCCAATCATAATGACACCAAAAGTATGAAATTTGATGGAAAACTTATGGAATTATGCTCTTGCGAAGTTAGCAGTCTCGACGATGTTTATGCATCGGCGATTTCGCCCACTTTGAGCCCTATTTTCCGCCAATTCCAGTGTACTAGTCAACAAAAATCATAACTATTTTGCTAGAACTCCATTTTTTGTATCGAATGAGTACAAGAAACCACCCATTTACCGATTTCAACTATCCAATAAAGTGGTCAGAATTTAGCAATTTTGCCAGTTTCACACAAATTTCAAAAGTTGCCAATTTCCAAATAGGGTTCAGAATAAACAAGACAGACATTCCTGGCACTAAAATAATATTTCCTTTGTTCATTAGTCACGTCCCCACGCCCCTCTTACATTTCTTTTGCTTCCACTTTGAATTTTTATTCTCACAAAAAAGAAGATTTACTGTTATGCAGACTACTGCATTAGTGTAGAAATGGTATAAATAATATCAGCGCACTTGTGAAAGAATATTAGACTCACCAGTTGACGTGTTTTGGACGTGTATCATGATTTGTTTACTTTTGAACTTCGGCAAAAATTGAACATTTCTGCTACTTTGAGCTCAATTTCAAGGTACTTTTCATTGTGAAACCAATGAAAATCATCTCAATTTCTGTAATATGTCTTCCATTCTATAAAGTGAGACCAGGAAAACTAGAATACAACCATAAATACCTTACAAAAATACAGTGCAAAATCGCTGTTTTAAACCAAAAACATGGTCAAAGTTTTTTTTTTCTTATTACGCACTGTGTGCTGCAGGATTTTTTTTATACTGCGTGCACTGACCACATACACCCATTCTTTCATATGTAGGCCTACCAGCTTTCTCTTGCTAGATTTGAAGGCACTAGAATTTAGGCGTACTAGCCCGTCAATAACCCTGGTGTGTAAGCCGTACTAGTACGTCAGAAACCCTGAAAGGGTTATAGGAGGGGTTTGGGATATTGGTAGTTTGGAGGGATATGTTGTGTATCTTTATACATATATGCTTCTAAACTGTTGTATTCTGAGCTCCTCTGCAAAAACAGTGATTATGTGTGAGTGAGGTGAAAGTGTTGAATGATGATGGAAGTACTTTCTTTTTGGGGATTTTCTTTCTTTTTGGGTCACCCTGCCTCAGTGGGAGACAGCCGACTTGTTAAAAAAAAAAAAGTTTTACATATGCCTGAAATGCAGGTTGTGATTTTTGCGTCAACTAAAACAATAATGCAGTATATTTATTGGAAATTTTCCGTATGTTCTTTCTATTCCTGTGTTCTGTGTCTACTTTTTTGTGTAAACTAACAGTACGTATTACTAAAGTACAAGTTGTAGTTCTGTAGCAGTAGTATCATTATTATAAAAGAGGATTTGTCATTAATTTTCAAACAACTAAGAGGCAGTTTTTTGGTAATTAATTTGATTTCTGGCAGATTCACGCTACTGATTATTCCAATGCTAGTGGAACAGCATTGTATGACCCCTTTATAGAGGACTGGAATGAGTTTTTCCTTAAACTCTTCAAAATGCCAAGAAGCATTTTCCCAGAGCTGCGGCATTCTGTAGGAGACTGGGGAGTGTGTTCACCCAAGTTTTTCGGAGTTCCTGTACCAATCACAGCAGTGGTAAGCTTACGTGTCTTACATTTGATTCCCTAATATACAGTATTTATAAACCAATGTTGATCACTTAGCCTGGTTACTCTTGAGTGTTTTCTTATATATAGAACCAAGTTGTGCATAAAAAATACTTCACAGATTTCTCTTACAATTGTACAGTCTCCTCTGTCTGTTCTTTTTCCCATTTTGGATTGGCAAATGAGGGTCATTAATGCTGCATACATTACCAGTCATGCATGCTTTAGTCTTTTAAATAGGAAATATTTAGTAATATTTAATGGTAATATTTAGTGAAGGGATTCAGGGAAACCGGTTATTTTTATATAGCCGGACTTGAGTCCTGCAAATGGGAAGTACAATGCCTGCACTCTAAAGGAGGGGTTTTGGGATATTAGCAGTTTGGAGGGATATGTTGTGTATCTTTATATGTATATGCTTCTAAACTGTTGTGTTCTGAGCACCTCTACAAAAACAGTGATTATGTATGAGTGAGGTGAAAGTGTTGAATGATGATGAAAGTATTTTCTTTTTGGGGATTTTCTTTCTTTTTGGGTCACCCTGCTTCGGTGGGAGACTGCCGACTTGTTGAAAAAAAAAAAAATATACATTATGTTGTAGGTAGTAGGTTGGTAGACAGCAACCACCCAGGGAGGTACTACCGTCCTGCCAAGTGAGTGTAAAACGAAAGCCTGTAATTGTTTTACATGATGGTAGGATTGCTGGTGTCTTTTGTCTGTCTCATAAATATGCATGATTACAGGTACATCTTGCTACTTCTACTTACACTTAGGTCACACTACACATACATGTACAAGCATATATATATACACACCCCTATGGCTTTTCTTCTATTTTCTTTCTAATTCTTGTTCTTGTTTATTTCCTTTTATCTCCATGGGGAAGTGGAACAGAATTCTTCCTCTGTAAGCCATGCGTGTCGTAAGAGGTGACTAAAATGCCGGGAGAAAGGGGCTCGTAACCCCTTCTCCTGTATATATTACTAAATTTAAAAGGAGAAACTTTTGTTTTTTTCTTTTGGGCCACCCCACCTCAGTGGGATACGGCTGGTACATTGAAAGAAGAAAGAAAGTTATACATTATGAGACACATCTCAGTGGAAATACCTTGGGCCCTGTTGTACTAGGGGTAATGACTTAGGAAACATTTTTGGTAAATATTCTACCTCCCTTTCTTGATCAGCTTTCTAATAAAAAAAAACTCACAAGAGGCAGTTGTGCTTATGGGAGGCTGTTTGATTTCAGTACCTTTACTTTTTTGAAGTTTCTATAATTTGCTGTAAAAAATGAAGAAAATTGTTGCTCATGAGTTAGTGTTCATCATGGATGAAATTAGAGAAACTAACTGCTTTGCTTCATATTGTAAAAGAAAGTCACATTCTTCATATCTATGAGAAGGGTACCTGATGTGATTGAAGACAGAATATAAGAACCATTGCTCTATCATGTTTTATCCACCGTTTGAATACACAAAACTGCTTTACTGCTTAGCCAAAAAGAATTTTGTCTTCCAAGCTCAAATATATTGTGTAAAGGAAGAAAGTTGAGAGTGAACATGGATAAGAGTATGGTGATGAGGGTATCAAATGAGTTAGGTAAAGAAAAAGTGGGAGGGAGTATGGAAGAAGTGATTGTTTTCAGATATTTGGGTGTTGACTTGCCAGCGGATGGGTTTATGGAGGATGAGGTTAACCATAGAATTTATGAAGGAAAAAAGGTGAGTGGTACATTGAGGTATCTGTGGAGACAAAAATGTTATCCATGGGAGGCAAAGAAGGGAATGTACAAGAGTATAGTGGTACCAACACTTTATATTGGTGTGAAGCAGGTTGTAAATGCTGCAGTAAGAAAGAGGCTGGAGGCAGTATAGACGTTGTGTCTAAGGGCAATGTGTAGTGTAAGTATATGCAGAGAGTTCGTAGTGTGGAAATCATGAGGGGGTGTGGAGTTACCAGAAGTATTAATCAGAAGGCTGAAGAGGAGTTGTTGAGCTGGTTTGGCCATTAGAGAGGATGGAGAAAAATAGGATGACTTGGAGTGTGTATATATAGTCCTAGGAAAAGATGGAGGGAGGGGGTGAAAGAGGTTTTGTGTGCAAGGGGCTTGGATATACAGCAGGCATGTGTAAGCATGGTAGATAGTGAATGGAGATGAATGGTCTGTGGGACCTGATGAGCTGTTGGAGTGTGAGCAGGCTAATATTTTGCGAAGGGATTCAGGGAAACCAGTTAGCCGGACTTGAGTCCTGGAAGCGGGAAGTATAGTGCCTGAAGTTTAAAAGAGGGGTTTGAGATATTAGCTGTTTGGAGTGACATCTGAACTGTCTTATCTGAGTGCCTCTGCAGAGACAGTGATTATGTGTGAATGATGGTGAAAATGTTGAATATTGGTGAGTGTTTCTTTTTTGGGTCATCCTGCCTCAGTGGGAAACAGGTGAAGTGTTGAAAAAAGAAAATTTTTACTTCTTGGAAAACATTGCTTTGAACCATTACAGTCACTACTGTAGAAAATATCAACAAAAATACAACAATGGGAAACATTGTCAGGAAGTAAAAAATAAGAATAAGACTTGGTACACTTAATGAGAGCAACTGACGACTTATATAAAAAGCATTCAAGTCATACCATTCTGTGGTGGCAATGAATGAATGATATAACAATTTTCTTTTAAAAGTTGTACAGTTTCATCAATATTAAATACCTGGAAAGATATGAACCAATAGTATACAAATTATGTAGAAAATTTTTTCTAGTTACTGGATTTGGTTTAAAATTTATTTAAATATTACATCATTAATATTGATATATTTTCCTTAAAGGTGTCAGATCAAGGTGCTTCCCTGTTTGGTTCATGTGGGTTTCAGCGAGGGGACGTCAAGGTCTCTCTTGGGACGGGTGCTTTCCTCGATGTCAACACTGGCAACAAGGCCCATGCTTCTGTCAAAGGTTAGAGTCAGTTACCTCTACACATGCTTGCATGTGATATTCCTCATTGTTTTATTTTACCCTTTCACTGTCCATTCTTTTAAAATGGTAGAGAATTACTCAGTTGCAAAGTTAGCAGTCTTTGAGTCAATTTTGCCCACTTTGAGACCTATTATATGCCAATTCCATTGCTTCATTCATCAAATTCTTTGCTATTTCACTAGTATGCCTTCTGTTCTATCTATTGAGCACAAGAAACCATCCATTCAACTATTTCAGCCACCCTATAAAGTGCACGGAACTAGATAATTTGCACAATTTTACACACGGTTAAAAAAAAATGCTAATTTAAAAGTAATGTAGACATAACTGGCACTAAAACACCATTTCCTCTGTTCCTTAATTATGTCCTCAGGCCTCTCCTGTATTACACTTGCCTTACATTTTGAATTCTTAATCACTCAAAAATAGAAAATGTACTCTATTTTCTGGATAATAAAATATAACCAGGGATGATTGATCGTGGTTTATGGCATCCCAAAAATTGAATCAGACCTATTAAAAACCCATAAAACAGACTGGGGGTTATAGGACCCAAAATGTATTTATGTAGCTAAGTAGCAGTTAAAAGACTCATTATTTGAAGTGCCTAATTATATTAAACTGCCGGGGGGCACATCTGCCTTAATTCTGTTATGTAGAGAGCCCTGATGAGTCATCCCTATATTTCAATATAAATAGGTTTTTGTTGTAAAACACACACTGTTAAAATAAGTAGGTTATAAAGACAGTATTTTAAAAGTAAAATAAGATATAGTAATGGGAGAAAAGCAAAATTATGGTATTAGTTAAAGAATTGTGCATGGTGATGTTCTGTTGTTATGGGTATAAAAGCAGGAGACAGCTGTACTCATTCTCTTTTGTTGTGGTGAACCCAGACTGGAAAGAACTACCCCACTCTACTTCTGAGCAAAATGTGAGTGGCCCAGGAAGTACGATTTATACTTAACTAATATTTGGATGCTGTAACAATGATACCCAAAGTGGCTACAGTGTGTCAAAACACGGGGCTAAGGCCATCAAGGAGAAAGGAGTAATAATTGTTTCAGATGAGACCATGTGACTAGGTACTATGTGGTGGAAAGCTGGGCCAGACTAACATATGTATATGCTGTAAATATTTATCCATTTAATATATTATTATTGTTGTAAAATGGTTTTAAAATAACCTATCCTGAAAGGAGATGGTCTAAATATGAATGCAAGTATTTCCCTAGAGTTTATAAGGCATTTTTTGACCTACCCTACACCAGAGCATATAGTGAGAACCGTACCATCGAAGCAGAAGAGAGAACAATGTAATGGGGGGGATGGCCTTACCTATTCCTCAGGAATACCTGCAAAAAATAGAATTTTTTTGCTACTTTGAATTCAGTTTCAAACTACTTATGTCCTGAAACCAATTTCAGTAGTATGTCTTCCATTTTATCAAATGATACCAAGAAACAGCCAATACAATCATAAAAACCATCCAAGAGAACACCTCAAAGTTGATCATTTATACCAAACAAGACTAATTTTGCTTTTCCCATCATGCAACACATAATGCAAGCTTTTTTATTTATACTGTGCATACTCACCACACAGATTCATTCTCTCATATCAAGGCCAAAATTTACTGCTCAAAACTTTATCTTAGTGAGCTGAACTCATGACAGAAGATTGTGTGAGAAGGTGAAGTGATTATATTATCTTTCATAAAGAAAAGAAAATGGTTTCCTATAAAATAATTACATATGATACTTTTGAAGTCTAGTAATTTTTGTTGTGCAAATATTTAATACACAGTATTGAGATTCTCAATGAACTGATGAAATTGATGCCATTCTCTTTGATAATGATTTTTTTTATAGGAATATATCCAGTTCATGGATGGAAAGACAAGGAAGGATTGATACATATGGCTGAGGCATCTTCAAATGACAATGGTACTGTAATTGAATGGGGCAAACAAATTGGTAAGTCTGTAGAACTATTTTTACATGCTGTAACAATAAATATCAAATTGGGGAGGAGGAGTATGGAAGAAGTGAATATTTTCAGATATTTATGAGTTGACATGTCGGCGGATGGATTAATGAAGGATGAGGTTAATCATAGAATTGATGAGGGAAAAAAGGTGAGTGGTGCGTTGAGGTATATGTGGAATCAAAAAAATGTTATCTATGGAGGCAAAGAAGGGAATGTATGAAGGTATAGTGGTACCAACACTCTTATATGGGTGTGAAGCTTGAGTTGTGAATGCAGCAGCGAGGAGGCGGTTGGAGGCAGTGGAGATGTCCTGTCTAAGAGCAATGTGTGGTGTAAATATTATGCAGAAAATTCGGAGTATGGAAATTAGGAGAAGGTGTGGAGTTAATAAAAGTATTAGTCAGAGGGCTGAAGAGGGGTTGTTGAGGTGGTTTCGTCATTTAGAGAGAATGGATCAAAGTAGAATGACATGGAGAGCATTTAAATCTGTAGGGGAAGGAAGGCGGGGTAGGGGTCGTCCTCGAAAAGGTTGGAAGAAAGGGGTAAGGGAGGTTTTGTGGGTGAGGGGCTTGGACTTTCAGCAGGCGTGCATGAGCGTGTTCGATAGGAGTGAATGGAGACGAATGGTATTTGGGACCTGACGATCTGTTGGAGTGTGAGCAGGGTAATATTTAGTGAAGGGATTCAGGGAAACCAGTTATTTTTATATAGCCGGACTTGAGTTCTGGAAATGGGAAGTACAATGCCTGCCCTCTAAAGGAGGGGTTCGGGATATTAGCAGTTTGGAGGGATATGTTGTGTATCTTTATACGTATATACTTCTAAACTGTTGTGCTCTGAGCACCTCTGCAAAAACAGTGATAATGTGTGAGTGAGGTGAAAGTGTTGAATGATGATGAAAGTATTTTCTTTTTGGGGATTTTCTTTCTTTTTGGGTCACCCTGCCTCGGTGGGAGACGGCCGACTTGTTGAAAAAAAAAAAACTATAAATCACTTAGTATATAATTTTATGCTTTTTTAAAAGTGTTTTTAAAAGATCTGGGGGATGATATGATTGGTATAGGTGACAAGGTCCAGGGTAGCAGATCAACATAGTAAGCATTTGTCATAGTAGTGTATAATTCAAAATAGTTTAAATTATATTGCCTCTGTAGCTCTTTTCAAAGTTGGGGTTCAGTTTAACCTCAACAACTCAGATGGTCTTGGAATCAAAGCAACATCATCATATGTTTTAGAGGAAGGCAAGGTGTTAGTGGAAAAAATAATGAAGTCCTATACAAGGAATTGCAGGACCATGGGCTCATTATTCATGGGAGAGTATAAAGAAAAGCTTCAGAGATGGAGAATGGCATTTGAAACAATGTATAAAAAGAAATATCGTGAAAGTGAGTACAGAAGAATATAGTGACAAGAACAAATACAAAGAACATTTAGGAAATTAAAGAGTAAAAGTCAGAATAGCATGAAGAAGATCTGAAGTAAGTGAATAGTACAGGTCCATATTCCTTTATCTGAAACCCCTGGGGCCAGTAATGTTTCGAATTTCAGAATATTTTGAATTTCAGAATGAAGGTGGGGTCTAGGGCAGCACCCCATAATCAAACATCAACACTGCAGCAAAAACGTATGAATACTCACACTAAGTGGGTTAAATAAAGACTGCAAATACTACTACGGTTTACATATTTATAGAGTAATATATCGATAAATGAAATAATGAGATAATTATAGACCAGGAACATGATTCCATGCGAGGTAGGTCCAAAGCACCTCCCGGCTTAAACCAGTGACCCACCTAGTCGGGCCAGGTCACATCCATTTATGGAAGGGGCAGCTTAACCTGACTTGACTACTGCTTATACCTATTGTTGAAAATGGTATAAAATAGTGACAAGTTGAAGATTAAGGCATTTGCAGCAGTTGAGTATCTTCATTGTTGAAACGCTCTGCCCGCACAGCAGGCTTCCTCAGTCAAATGCATAGAGAGCAGCATTAATGAAATATTGATGCCATCAGTCCATCAACCTTGGAGAAAAAGTATTTGAGGTGGTCAGTCCATGGAGCTGAACTCTTCTCCAGGCTGAGGGACTGACCACCTCAACTACCCCTTCTCAAAGGTAAATGGACTGATTACATGTACATCATCTTTATTTCATTACTAGTGCTCCCTTTGCACTTGACTGAAGAAGTCCACTATGCAGGCCAAATGCTTCATCAACAAAGACACTCAACTGTTGCACAAGTGTTTATACCTAACCCAACCTTCCTTCACTTGTACCTTTATCTGGAGTTGCTTCCAGAGATCGTTGCCCCCGCTGCCCGGTCCCAGACCAGGCCTCCTAGTGGCTGGTCTGCTTGATCAAGCTGTTAGTGCCCACCACCTGCAGTCCAACATACGCACCACATCCTGGTTGATCAGGAACTGTTTTGAGGAATCAGTCGAGTTCCCTCTTCAAGACAGCTAAGGGTTTGTTGGTGGTCCTCCACCTTGGTTTTATGTACCGTGTTTCCTCTATTGTTGTATAATACGAGTGAACAGCATTTCGACTTCAAAATGTTTCCAATAAATTTCCTAAGTGTTTGCACATGCCATTTCCTTAGCTTAATTTTGTCCTTGCAATGTAACAATCAAATTGCAATAATAATAATAATAATAATAATAATAATAATAATAATAATAATAATAATAATTTTTTTCTAAAAGTACATTATTCAAGTGATACAGACTTAGGTAACACTGTTGGCATACTGGAAAGCTCCTCGTTATGCAGAACATTTCAGGCAACTTAGGTTAATCTTGTCCCCCAGGATGCCACCCACAACAGTCGACTAACATCCAGGTACCTACTTAGTGCTAGGTGAACAGGGGTAGCAGGTGTAAGGAAATGTGTTTGTGGAAATCAGTGACATGAAATCCTTCAAAGTCTTCATCTGTAGGTTTATTTACATCAAAGATTGTTTTAGGCCAAAGTCTGTACCTAGCACAGTCACAAAATAAAAAGCAAAAACAAAATATCAGTGAACAGCAGATGCATGTGTGAACACTACAAGTGCTGAGACACAACTGACCCCTGAGTTATGTAGAGATGACTGACACTCCACACTCCACGAAAAAACTTTGGCTTTCGGAACTTTTCGAATTTCAGAATTTTGGAAGAAGGAATGTGGACTTGTACTGTATTTATTTATATAACAGTGTATATGTATCTCTCCATGGGAAAGTGGAACAGAATTCTTCCTCCGTAAGCCATGCGTGTCATAAGAGGTGACTAAAGTGTCGGGAGCAAGGGGCTAGTAACCCCTTCTCCTTTATAGTACATGACTAAATTTGAAAAAAGAAACTCGTCCTTCTTTTTAGGTCACCCTGCCTTGGTGGGATACGGACAGTTCATTAAAAAAAAAAAGTATATGTATCAGCAGATTGTTCTGTGAAGAACTGAGCTAGTCACAGAACAGAGGAATTTCAATAAAAATGTTAGTTGATAAAAAATAGGAATTTTGTCATTTGTTGTTGGTGGTGACAGTTTTGGATGTCATTAATGTTGCAATAAAAAACAAGATGAAATACTTAAGAGATGTTTTGTCAGAGATCAGTTTCCGATGTTAGTGTTATGAAAAGAATAGTGATGACATTAAAAAATGGTGCCTACCTGGAGGGTGTTCCGGGGGTCAATGGCCCTGCAGCCTGGTCCAAGATCACCAGGTGTGGTGGTATATTGTTGGTCATGTACAAAGATTAAGCAAGATAGCTCGTAGCTTGGTAAAGAGATTGTGAGATTGTATAAGTTTGGGGTGGCTGGAAGGAGAGTATAAGAGACATCAAAGGAAGAATTAGAGGCAATATAATTATTGAGTGAATGATGTTGAATGTTTCCATTTTTGGGGTCACTGATGTAGTTAAAAACTTTGTTTCAAATTAGACACCAGCTATAGATTAGCAGTAAAGTAATAAGGTACCATTATTGCAGGTTTGTATGACAACGCTTCAGTAACATCAGAAATGGCAAATTCAGTGAAAGGTCCAAACACTGTATTCTTCATTCCTGCATTCCAAGGAATTCAGGTATACTTTTGATTTATTCATTAAATGCTTTAAGTTATCTGTAGGTGCTCTTTATGAGAAATGCCTCAGTTAATGCTTTAATGTCTTTATTCCAGTATTCCTATATACAGAACATAGAAGCAGTATTATCTTGGTATAGTAAGGAAGTGGGCAATATGTAGCACACAAGATTTATGAAAATTTAGGTTAGAGTTTATTATAATTGTTTACTAATTAATGCTATAATTTTATCTTATTTGATGACTAATTTATTATTAACACACTGGCCGATTCCCACCAAGGCAGGGTGGCCCGAAAAAGAAAAATTTTCACCATCATTCACTCCATCACTGTCTTGCCAGAAGGGTGCTTTACACTACAGTTTTTAAACTGCAACATTAACACCCCTCCTTCAGAGTGCAGGCACTGTACTTCCCATCTCCAGGACTCAAGTCCAGCCTGCCGGTTTCCCTGAATCCCTTCATAAATGTTACTTTGCTCTCACTCCAACAGCACGTCAAGTATTAAAAACCATTTGTCTCCATTCACTCCTATCAAACACACTCACACATGCCCGCTGGAAGTCCAAGCCCCTCACACACAAAACCTCCTTTACCCCCTCCCTCCAACCTTTTCTAGGCCAACCCCTACCCCGCCTTCCTTCCACTACAGACTGATACACTCTTGAAGTCATTCTGTTTCGCTCCATTCTCTCTACATGTCCGAACCACCTCAATAACCCTTCCTCAGCCCTCTGGACAACTGTTTTGGTAATCCCGCACTTCCTCCTAACTTCCAAACTATGAATTCTCTGCATTATATTCACACCACACATTGCCTTCAGACATGACATCTCCACTGCCTCCAGCCTTCTCCTCGCTGCAACATTCATCACCCATGCTTCACACCCATATAAGAGCGTTGGTAAAACTATACTCTCATACATTCCCCTCTTTGCCTCCAAGGGCAAAGTTCTTTGTCTCCACAGACTCCTAAGTGCACCACTCACCCTTTTCCCCTCATCAATTCTATGATTCACATCATCTTTCATAGACCCATCCGCTGACACGTCCACTCCCAAATATCTGAATACATTCACCTCCTCCATACTCTCTCCCTCCAATCTGATATCCAATCTTTCATCACCTAATCTTTTTGTTATCCTCATAACCTTACTCTTTCCTGTATTCACTTTTAATTTTCTTCTTTTACATTCATTCTTTTCTTTTACATACCCTGCCAAATTCATCCACCAACCTATGCAACTTCTCTTCAGAATCTCCCAAGAGCACAGTGTCATCAGCAAAGAGCAACTGTGACAACTCCCACTTTATGTGTGATTCTTTATCTTTTAACTCCACGCCTCTTGCCAAGACCCTCGCATTTACTTCTCTTACAATCCCATCTATAAATATATTAAACAACCATGGTGACATCACACATCCTTGTCTAAAGCCTACTTTTACTGGGAAATAATCTCCCTCTTTCCTACTTACTCTAACTTGAGCCTCACTATCCTCATAAAAACTCTTCACTGCTTTCAGTAACCTACCTCCTATACCATACACCTGCAACATCTGCCACATTGCATCCCTATCCACCCTGTTGTACGCCTTTTCCAAATCCATAAATGCCACAAAAAACCTCTTTGGCAGAGAGCATGCATAGTTCCTTTGTATAAAGGCAAAGGGGATAAAAGAGAGTGCAAAAATTATAGGGGGATAAGTCTGTTGAGTGTACCTGGCAAAGTGTATGGTAGAGTTATTATTAAAAGAATTAAGAGTAAGATGGAGAATAGGATAGCAGATGAACAAGGAGGCTTTAGGAAAGGTAGGGGGTGTGTGGACCAGGTGTTTACAGTGAAACATATAAGTGAACAGTATTTAGATAAGGCTAAAGAGGTCTTTGTGGCATTTATGGATTTGGAAAAGGCATATGACAGGGTGGATAGGGAGGCAATGTGGCAGATGTTGCAGGTGTATGGTGTAGGAGGTAGGTTACTGAAAGCAGTGAAGAGTTTTTATGAGGATAGTGAGGCTCAAGTTAGAGTATGTAGGAAAGAGGGAAATTATTTCCCAGTAAAAGTAGGCCTTAGACAAGGATGTGTGATGTCACCGTGGTTGTTTAATATATTTATAGATGGGGTTGTAAGAGATGTAAATGCGAGGGTCTTGGCAAGAGGCGTGGAGTTAAAAGATAAAGAATCACACATAAAGTGGGAGTTGTCACAGTTGCTCTTTGCTGATGACACTGTGCTCTTGGGAGATTCTGAAGAGAAGTTGCAGGGATTGGTGGATGAATTTGGTAGGGTGTGCAAAAGAAGAAAATTGAAAGTGAATACAGGAAAGAGTAAGGTTATGAGGATAACAAAAAAATTAGGTGATGAAAGACTGGATATCAGATTGGAGGGAGAGAGTATGGAGGAGGTGAATGTATTCAGATATTTGGGAGTGGACGTGTCAGCGGATGGGTCTATGAAAGATGAGGTGAATCATAGAATTGATGAGGGGAAAAGGGTGAGTGGTGCACTTAGGAGTCTGTGGAGACAAAGAACTTTGTCCTTGGAGGCAAAGAGGGGAATGTATGAGAGTATAGTTTTACCAACGCTCTTATATGGGTGTGAAGCATGGGTGATGAATGTTGCAGCGAGGAGAAGGCTGGAGGCAGTGGAGATGTCATGTCTGAGAGCAATGTGTGGTGTGAATATAATGCAGAGAATTCATAGTTTGGAAGTTAGGAGGAGGTGCAGGATTACCAAAACTGTTGTCCAGAGGGCTGAGGAAGGGTTGTTGAGGTGGTTCGGACATGTGGAGAGAATGGAGCGAAACAGAATAACTTCAAGAGTGTATCAGTCTGTAGTGGAAGGAAGGCGGGGTAGGGGTCGGCCTAGGAAAGGTTGGAGGGAGGGGGTAAAGGAGGTTTTGTGTGCGAGGGGCTTGGACTTCCAGCAGGCATGCGTGAGCGTGTTTGGTAGGAGTGAATGGAGACAAATGGTTTTTAATACTTGACGTGCTGTTGGAGTGTGAGCAAAGTAACATTTATGAAGGGGTTCAGGGAAACCGGCAGGCCGGACTTGAGTCCTGGAGATGGGAAGTACAGTGCCTGCACTCTGAAGGAGGGGTGTTAATGTTGCAGTTTAAAAACTGTAGTGTAAAGCACCCTTCTGGCAAGACAGTGATGGAGTGAATGATGGTGAAAGTTTTTCTTTTTCGGGCCACCCTGCCTTGGTGGGAATCGGCCAGTGTGATAATAAAAAAAAATAAAATATTATATGTTTCACTGTAAACACCTGGTCCACACACCCCCTACCTTTCCTAAAGCCTCCTTGTTCATCTGCTATCCTGTTCTCCGTCTTACTCTTAATTCTTTCAATAATAACTCTACCATACACTTTACCAGGTATACTCAACAGACTTATCCCCCTATAATTTTTGCACTCTTCTTTGTCTCCTTTACCTTTATACAAAGGAACTATGCATGCTCTCTGCCAATCCCTAGGTACCTTACCCTCTTCCATACATTTATTAAATAATAGCACCAACCACTCCAAAACTATATCCCCACCTACTTTTAACATTTCTATCTTTATCCCATCAATCCCAGCTGCCTTACCCCCTTTCATTTTACCTACTGCCTCACGAACTTCTCCCACACTCACAACTGGCTCTTCCTCACTCCTACAAGATGTTATTCCTCCTTGCCCTATACATGAAATCACAGCTTCCCTATCTTCATCAACATTTAACAATTCCTCAAAATATTCCCTCCATCTTCCCAATACCTCTAACTCTCCATTTAATAACTCTCCTCTCCTATTTTTAACTGACAAATCCATTTGTTCTCTAGGCTTCCTTAACTTGTTAATCTCACTCCAAAACTTTTTCTTATTTTCAACAAAATTTGTTGATAACGTCTCACCCACTCTCTCATTTCCTCTTTTTACATTGCTTCACCACTCTCTTAACCTCTCTCTTTTTCTCCATATACTCTTCCCTCCTTGCATCACTTCTACTTTGTAAAAACTTCTCATATGCTAACTTTTTCTCCCTTACTACTCTCTTTACATCATCATTCCACCAATCGATCCTCTTCCCTCCCGCACCCACTTTCCTGTAACCACAAACTTCTGCTGAACACTCTAACACTACATTTTTAAACCTACCTCATACCTCTTTGACCCCATTGCCTATGCTCTCATTAACCCATCTATCCTCCAATAGCTGTTTATATCTTACCCTAACTGCCTCCTCTTTTAGTTTATAAACCTTCACCTCTCTCTTCCCTGATGCTTCTGTTCTCCTTGTATCCCATCTACCTTTTACTCTCAGTGTAGCTACAACTAAAAAGTGATCTGATATATCTGTGGCCCCTCTATAAACATGTACATCCTGAAGTCTACTCAACAGTCTTTTATCTACTAATACATAATCCAACAAACTACTGTCATTTTGCCCTACATCATATCTTGTATACTTATTTATCCTCTTTTTCTTAAAATATGTATTACCTATAACTAAACCCCTTTCTATACAAAGTTCAATCAAAGGGCTCCCATTTTCATTTACACCTGGCACCCCAAACTTACCTACCACACCCTCTCTAAAAGTTTCTCCTACTTTAGCATTCAGGTCCCCTACCACAATTACTCTCTCACTTAGTTCAAAGGTTCCTATACATTCACTTAACATCTCCCAAAATCTCTCTCTCTCCTCTACATTCCTCTCTTCTCCAGGTGCATATAAGCTTATTGTGACCCACTTTTTGCATCCAACCTTTACTTTAATCCACATAATCCTTGAATTTACACATTCATATTCTCTTTTCTCCTTCCATAACTGATCCTTCAACATTATCGCTACCCCATCCTTAGCTCTAACTCTCTCAGATACTCCAGATTTAATCCCATTTATTTCCCCCCACCGAAACTCCCCTACCCCCTTCAGCTTTGTTTCGCTTAGGGCCAGGACATCCAACTTCTTTTCATTCATAACATCAGCAATCATCTGTTTCTTGTCATCTGCACTACATCCACGCACATTCAAACATCCCAGTTTTATAAATTTTTTCTTCTTCTCTTTTTTAGTAAATGTTTACAGGAGAAGGGTTCACTAGCCCATTGCTCCCGGCATTTTAGTCGCCTCATACGACATGCATGGCTTACAGTGGAAAGATTCTTTTCCACTTCCCCATGGACAATAGAAGAAATAAAGAAGAACAAGAGCTATTTAGAAAAAGGAGAAAAACCTAGATGTATGTATATATATATGCATGTGCGTGTCTGTGAAGTGTGACCAAAGTGTAAGTAGGAGTAGCAAGATATCCCTGTTATCTAGTGTGTTTATGAGACAGAAAAAGACACCAGCAATCCTACCATCATGCAAAACAGTTACAGGTTTCTGTTTCACAGTCATCTGGCAGGACGGTAGTACTTCCCTGGGTGGTTGCTGTCTACCAACCTACTACCTAGTTGATGACTAATCTCTTCTTTATTTGATGACTACTCCCTTCTTTATTTGATGACTAGCCCCTTCTATATCTGATGACTAGTCCCTTCTTTATCTAATTAATCTCTTCTGTATCTAATTAATCCCTTCTTTATATGATTAGTGTCTTCTTAATATGATGCCTTAATCCTTTTTTAACATTCTCCTAACATTAGCAAACATAAACATACTGGTATCAGAAAGACCAAACACAATAAAGAAGACAAAGAATTAGAGTAATATTCAGTGGAAGGGGAACACTGAGGAACAGAGAATTTGTAGTAAATAGTGTTGTACTCTGACTAATTTAATAGACATAGTCAGAGTTTACCTTAGGAAAGCATGTCTGGCCAAGCCTTTTTTTTCTTGTAATTGATCATTCCATTATTTATTTATTCACATTCATATTCACTATCATTCATTTCCTGACACACATGGACACAATTCAGTGTGCATTTTTCCATCCATCAGTCATTTTATGGAATAAACTGTCACCCTATATCTTTCCTGGCACTTTTGATCTCTAATCCCTGTAATATTTTGGTCAGTAGCTGAATTTTTTCTTCTAGACCTGCATTATATAGTGGACAACTTAGTCTTTGCTGTGATTTATTCTATGTAAAATGCATAATCATAACATTGCAGTTGATTTTTCAATAATTTTTCTCTCCATCTCAGTTTCTTTGTATAATTCTACTTCCTAAATCATCTGGCTCTTCTTCTGTTTGGTTTGACTTGTCATTTTCTGAGGAGGCTAGTTTTTACAGCCATACATGACAGTTAGGATGTAAGTAGTCTAGTGTGTTACAAATATACATGATAGTTGGGTTTAATGGATAACTATATAGTCCATCATTTATCACACTAGAACCCTTTCTAGTTTCAGTAGTAACTTGTATCACAGCTAGACCACGTTTCCCAGGCACCCTTGAATGATGCCCGAGCTACAGGTGGCTTCCTTGGCCTTAGTGCTGATACCAGCCGTGCACATATGGTACGGGCTATGCTAGAGTCTCTTGCATTTCGTATATACCAGATGTATAGTGCTATGCTTAAGGAAGCAGACTACGATCTTCTTCATCTCAGGTATGAAGTTATAATTATGCTAAGCATATTTTTTCCTCTATAACCTTTTTATATTTTACGTATATGCAAAATTGATGTGCAACAAAATATTTTTTAATATTGTCTTGATCTGAGCATTGCAACATTTTCTAGTAAATTTAAAGTTAGTGCATCTGCTGCTGCCTGCATAGAGAAAAAAGTAGTTGCTATGTAGTAATTAAAAGAAAACAGCCTTTTAGCAAAAAATGTATATGTAGATCCAAATCAGGGATATAGTAAAATCACTGCCAAATGTATGCACCAAGTAGTAAAGTAAATGCTAATAAATTGAAGAAGAAATTGTAAAGAAACTCGTAAGTTGAAGTCTGGACACACCAACCAGTGAAGTCTTTGTCCACCATTACACACATCACCTTCACCATAGTGTGTTAAATTAGGTACGGTAGAGTGTCTTGTACCTTAGATGTTAATATTGTGTCGTCTGATTGTATTCATGGTAATTTTTATTGGACATATTGCTGCCTACCTTTCTATTATTCATATAAATCATGATATTTTATTTGTGGATAATTGACCACTAAATATAGTTTGTGAACTTTTAGGTAGTCCAGTACAGGTCACCCCTTCTTAATGACAAAAATGTTTCACAAAAGCCATTCTGTAAGTTAATTTGCACTGGGTTCTTTAAATCTGCCAAAAATACCATTATAAAATCAGAGATGCATTCCTGAAGAAAGTATATATACATTCTGGATGTACCAATGAATACCATAGTTTCAAACTACCATTCCACTCCAAAATTAGGAACTCTCACCAGTGAAGGTCAGTTTGAGGTGAAACATGCTGATTTTCCTCATAGCCATGATGCTATTAAAGCAATATTTAAGTAAATACAGCTTCTTAAACTTTGGAGCAGGCATCTGTGACTTGAAACTTAACCTAACCATACAATGCTTTTTTAAGTGACTTCAGTGGATTTCTCAGATTATTTTTTCTTCTTATAAATTTTAGTTTTCATACCATTAGATAAATATTTATGAAATACTGACACAATAACATTTGCTCTGGCTCTCACACCTGTGAAAAGAAAAAAAAGACATAAATTTTGTTGTCTTAGTAGTAGGTTGGTAGACAGCAACCGCTCAGGGAGGCACTACCGTCCTGCCAAGTGAGTGTAAAATGAAAGCCTGTAATTGTTTTACATGATGGTAGGATTGCTGGTGTCTTTTTTTCTGTCTCATAAATGAGACAGATACCCTCATCACCTTACTCTTTTCTATGTTCACTTTCAACTTTCTACCTTTACACACACTCCCAAACTCATCCACTAACCTTTGCAATTTTTCTTTAGAATCTCCCATAAGCACAGTATCATCGGCAAAAAGTAACTGTGTCAATTCCCATTTTGTATTTGATTCCCCATAATTTAATCCCACCCCTCTCCCGAACACCCTAGCATTTACTTCTTTTACAGCCCCATCTATAAATATATTAAACAACCATGGTGATATTACACATCCCAGTCTAAGACCTACTTTTACCGGGAAGTATTCTCCCTCTCTTCTACACACCCTAACCTGAGCCTCACTATCCTCATAAAAACTCTTTACAGCATTTAGTAATTTACCAACTATTCCATATACGTACTTGCAACATCTGCCACATTGCTCCCCTATCCACTCTATCATATGCCTTTTCTAAATCCATAAATGCAATAAAAACTTCCCTACCTTTATCTAAATACTGTTCACATATATGGTTCAATGTAAACACTTGATCTACACATCCCCTACCCACTCTGAAATGTCCTTGCTCATCCACAATCCTACATTCTGTCTTACCTCTTAATTCTTTCAATAATAACCCTACCGTACACATTTCCTGGTATACTCAGTAAACTTATTCCTCTATAATTTTTACAATCTCTTTTGTCCCCCTTCCCTTTATATAAAGGGACTATACATGCTCTCTGCCAATCCCTAGGTACCTTCTCCTCTTTCATTCATTTATTAAACAAAAGTACCAACCACTCCAACACTATATCCCCCCCTGCTTTTAACATTTCTGTCATGATCCCATCAGTTTCAGCTGCTTTTCCCCCTTTCATTCTACGTAATGCCTCACGTACCTCCCCCACACTTACATTCTGCTCTTCTTCACTCCTAAAAGATAGTATACCTCCCTGGCCAGTGCATGAAATTACCGCCTCCCTTTCTTCCTCAACATTTAAAAGTTCCTCAAAATATTCTCGCCATCTACCTAATACCTCCCTCTCCCCATCTACTAACTCCCCTACTCTGTTTTAAACTGACAAATCCATACTTTCCCTAAGCTTTCTTAACTTGTTTAACTCACTCCAAAATTTTTTCTTATTTTCATTAAAATTTCTTGACAGTGCCTCTCCCACTCTATCATCTGCTCTCCTTTTGCACTCTCTCACCACTCTCTTCACCTTTCTTTTACTCTCCATATACTTTGCTCTTCTTATAACATTTCTGCTTTGTAAAAACCTCTCATAAGCTAACTTTTTCTCTTTTATCACACCTTTTACTTCACCATTCCACCAATCACTCCTCTTTCCTCCTGCCCCCACCCTCCTATAACCATATATATATTCTAGGTAGTAGGTTGGTAAACAGCAACCGCCCAGGGAGGTACTACCGTCCTGCCAAGTGAGTGTACAACGAAAACCTGTAATTGTTTAACATGATGGTAGGATTTCTGGTGTCTTTTGTCTGCAAGATTTCAAGTATGTCTTGCTACTTCTACTTGCACTTAGGTCACACTACACATACATGTACAAGCATATATATACACACCCCTCTGGGTATTCTTCTATTTTCTTTCTAGTTTTTGTTCTTGTTTATTTCCTCTCATCTCCATGGGGAAGTGGAACAGAATTCTTCCTCCGCAAGCCATGCGTGTTGTAAGAGGCGACTAAAATGCCGGGAGCAAGGGGCTAGTAACCCCTTCTCCCGTATAAATTACTAAATTTAAAAGAGAAACTTTCGTTTTTCTTTTTGGGCCTGCCCGCCTCGGTGGGATACGGCCAGTGTGTTGAAAGAAAGATATATATATATCTTCTTCTTTCAACAAACCGGCCGTATCCCAACGAGGCAGGGTGGCCCAAAAAGAAAAACAAAAGTTTCTCTTTTTAAATTTAGTAACTTATACAGGAGAAGGGGTTACTAGCCCCTTGCTCTCGGCATTTTAGTCGCCTCTTACAACACGCATGGCTTACGGAGGAAGAATTCTGTTCCACTTCCCCATGGAGATAAGAGGAAATAAATAAGAACAAGAACTAGAAAGAAAATAGAAGAAAATCCAGAGGGGTGTGTATATATATGCTTGTACATGTATGTGTAGTGTGACCTAAGTGTAAGTAGAAGTAGCAAGATATACCTGTTATCCCATGTTTTTATGACACCAGGAATCTTACGATCTTGTAAATCAATTACAGGTTTCTGTTTCACACTCACTTGGCAGGATGGTAATACCTCCCTTGGTGGTTGCTGTTTACCAACCTACTACCTAAAATACCGTCACTATATTTAAAGATATTCATATCTTTAAATACTCTTGTTTGGAATAGAAAGCCCTTAATTGGCAGTGAAGCTGGGAGATAACAGACTAATAGAGGAGGAAGGGGGTGTTAAAGCTGATTGTGCTTTGAATCCAAATTTTGAGAATATTTTCCATGGTATGAGAGTAACAGACAGTTCCACATTTAAGACATTTAGTCCATTAAATCTGAAGATAAAAAGTAATGGACAAAAATAACGGACAATTTTGGATTTAACAGACATCCATTAAATCTGGAATCATTTGTAAAAATAACTGACACTCATAATTTAATGAACTTTGTTCATTAAATTCAAAGATAAATTTACCCAGCCAACCTTAAGAATAACGAACAAATCTGTATTTAACAGGTTGTCTCTTACCTTCGTATGTTGTCTGACCACAGATTTTTTTGTTAAATCTGAAGCACATATAATTTGAGTTTGTTAAATCAAGGTTTTACTGTACTGGACACCTTAATCAAAGGTTGCACACTGGTAGGTCATTGTGATGTTCATAACACTTATGGAATGACACAGAATGAATGATGGTGAATATGGGAATGGTGCTGCTAAAAGTGCTGCTAATGAAAATGAGTTTGTGAAGATAACAGAAGCAGTGATATAATCTCATATTGTCATTATTACAAATATCAGTCGAGTAGTCGGTTTTAAATTATTCACAAAAAACAACACTATAGTACTTGACTATAATTCATGAGTATGTGGTGCAGTATACAACAGTTTAACATAACATACTGTATATATAATTTTTGTTAGCATTTTTGTGCAGTACTTTTAAATCTCTTTTATGTACAGTAACTTAACATTATCTTTGCAAAGATTATTAGGTTATTATGTAATACTGTTTTTAATTGTGGTTGGGTAATGTTCCAAGTAAATTTTAAGCTGTATTTTCCCTTTTCTTCTTTCTTCTCTGGTGACGCTGCTGCTGTATCTCTTCGGATGAATTACCGCTCTTCGTGGCTTTCCCATCATCTCTATACTACTGTGGGTATATGTGGCTATGTAATTAAATTATCTCAAACTCACCTATCTTACATGGATCTAAATATATATAAAATCAATATGCTCTGTATGTAAATGTTTGGCATTCATGTATTAATTTTTTTGAAAATGAGTTATGTATGTATTGGTTTTATTTAAATGGTCTATATTTTTTTTAAAATGCATGTGTTTTTATAATTGTATATATTTTATTTTTTAATAATTGTGCTTTTTGATTCATTAATGTTGCTTGCTTTGATATGGGGGGATATTATATATGTATCTACACAACATTCTTTCACTGTCTGCTTCTTGTGGCTGATAATTGCAATCTAAAATTGTTTTGTTTAAATTACTGCTGATCATTGTTTGCTTTGCACTGTAACATGTCTCAACTGCTCATTGAATTTTGAATGTGGCATATTAAAACATCCCCTTAATCTAATTTCTAATTAATATTGCCTTTCTGTATATAACTGCTAACTATAAAAATGGTTTTACCATTAATATTGATTTTGATTGTTTTATCCTCTATTCATCAAATCCTTTCTTTTCACATTTTCATTATATCACCAATTGCTATTCATATTGCACTGTTAAAATTTATATATTTATTATTTTGTTTTAAAAAATCATCTCCACCCTTCCTCATCAATACTTCATCACAAATAACTTTCTTTTGCTTATCCCATATTTGCATTTAATAACTTGTTGACTCATCTTTGCATTGTATGGTATCATTCCATTATAAATAAATGTTTGTGTTTTAATTTTTGGTGTTAATTTGTGTACCCTGATGTGATGCACTTTTATCACGGCATGAAGTGAAAATTTACCCCTCAGAGTCGATGGGGGTGTTGCACAGAATGACTTCTTGATGCAAATGATCGCCACATTGACTGGAAAGAAACTAGAGAGACCAAAATCCATAGATGTTTCAGCTCTGGGGTGTGCTTTTTTGGCTGGTATGGGAGCAGGTAAGACAATATCAAGAATATTTGTCTTGTATTAGTATAAACCAGCTTTACTCAACTACCTTGTACCTAAAATTATTAGTTATATTAAAATAAACAAACTTGTCATAACAAAGCAGGTAATGGTAACTCCACTACAGTTGAGAGATAGAGAGGTTCAGTACTCTGTTTTAAGGGAGCTTGTGCTTTAAATTTTTAAATTTAGTGTCAGTAAACTTCTGTAATCCAGGCTAAGTTCTTTTACCATATACAGGAGAGCCCCACATATTCGGCACCTCTTTTCGGTGTTTCACTTTTTCATTGGCTTTCATTATGTTTGGTGCTCTTACCACTGTTCTGCCATTTTTGCACACCATTTGTGTAAGGGGAGAGAGACCAGCACCATATTTTAAGGTAAGTGTTGGATGTATGTACTGTGTATTTATTTTAATTTTTTATCAGTATATATGTCTAACTGTGAGCACTTAATATATGATAATGTAAACACATTACAGGTAAACCTGGTATACCTGGTAAAGTGTATGGTAGAGTTATTATTGAAAGAATTAAGAGTAAGACGGAGAATAGGATAGCAGATGAACAAGGAGGCTTTAGGAAAGGTAGGGGGTGTGTGGACCAGGTGTTTACAGTGAAACATATAAGTGAACAGTATTTAGATAAGGCTAAAGAGGTCTTTGTGGCATTTATGGATTTGGAAAAGGCGTATGACAGGGTGGATAGGGGGGCAATGTGGCAGATGTTGCAAGTGTATGGTGTAGGAGGTAGGTTACTGAAAGCAGTGAAGAGTTTTTACGAGGATAGTGAGGCTCAAGTTAGAGTATGTAGGAAAGAGGGAAATTATTTCCCAGTAAAAGTAGGCCTTAGACAAGGATGTGTGATGTCACCGTGGTTGTTTAATATATTTATAGATGGGGTTGTAAGAGAAGTAACTGCGAGGGTCTTGACAAGAGGCGTGGAGTTAAAAGATAAAGAATCACACACAAAGTGGGATTTGTCACAGCTGCTCTTTGCTGATGACACTGTGCTCTTGGGAGATTCTGAAGAGAAGTTGCAGAGATTGGTGGATGAATTTGGTAGGGTGTGCAAAAGAAGAAAATTAAAGGTGAATACAGGAAAGAGTAAGGTTATGAGGATAACAAAAAGATTAGGTGATGAAAGATTGAATATCAGATTGGAGGGAGAGAGTATGGAGGAGGTGAATGTATTCAGATATTTGGGAGTGGACGTGTCAGCGGATGGGTCTATGAAAGATGAGGTGAATCATAGAATTGATGAGGGAAAAAGAGTGAGTGGTGCACTTAGGAGTCTGTGGAGACAAAGAACTTTGTCCTTGGAGGCAAAGAGGGGAATGTATGAGAGTATAGTTTTACCAACGCTCTTATATGGGTGTGAAGCATGGGTGATGAATGTTGCAGCGAGGAGAAGGCTGGAGGCAGTGGAGATGTCAAGTCTGAGGGCAATGTGTGGTGTGAATATAATGCAGAGAATTCGTAGTTTGGAAGTTAGGAGGAGGTGCGGGATTACCAAAACTGTTGTCCAGAGGGCTGAGGAAGGGTTGTTGAGGTGGTTCGGACATGTAGAGAGAATGGAGCGAAACAGAATGACTTCAAGAGTGTATCAGTCTGTAGTGGAAGGAAGGCGGGGTAGGGGTCGGCCTAGGAAAGGTTGGAGAGAGGGGGTAAAGGAGGTTTTGTGTGCGAGGGGCTTGGACTTCCAGCAGGTATGCATGAGCGTGTTTGATAGGAGTGAATGGAGACAAATTGTTTTTAATACTTGACGTGCTGTTGGAGTGTGAGCAAAGTAACATTTATGAAGGGGTTCAGGGAAACCGGCAGGCCGGACTTGAGTCCTGGAGATGGGAAGTACAGTGCCTGCACTCTGAAGGAGGGGTGTTAATGTTGCAGTTTAAAAACTGTAGTGTAAAGCACCCTTCTGGCAAGACAGTGATGGAGTGAATGATGGTGAAAGTTTTTCTTTTTCGGGCCACCCTGCCTTGGTGGGAATCGGCCAGTGTGATAATAATAATAATAATAAAAAAATTACAGGGCATTTTAGATGCATTCACTGATGAAAAACCACTCTTTTTTTTCCACCTGCTAGCAATTTTATCTTGCCACTCAAGTGTCAGGGTTCATGGTTGGAGTGAATAGTGAGGTAACAGTAACACTAATAGAGGGCTGTTATGGTGTATTGACAAACAAAGACAGAACCTAGCATACGTCTGCCATCAATGCCTGCCCTGATCTGACTGAGAGACGCCTGCTGGGCAATTCAAGTGTTATCACATGACACTTTAGTAACAAAGGCTCACAAGGGGGTTGAACACATAGGAAATACATACAGTGGACACCCGGATTATGATGCTAATCCATTCCAGAGAGCGTGTCTTTAACCGAATCTGTCATAATCTGAATTAATTTTCCCCATAAGAAATAATGGAAATCCAATTAATCGGTTCCAGACACCCAAAAGTATTAAACAAAATAATACTAAAATGACAACTTACCTTTATTGAAGACTTTGTGATGAGTGATGAGGTGGGAGGAGGGGAGAGGATGGAGGTGTATTATTGTTTGGATGGGGAATCCCCTTCCATAAAAACTTTTCATAGCAAGTCCTTTTCAGGGGTTAATTCCTTTCTTTGTTTTTTAATGGCACTAGGACCAACTAGAGAGTCACTGGACCCCTGTCGCACCAGAAATCTGTCCAGAGAGCTCTGTTTCTGGCGTCTCTTTAAGATTTCCCTAAAATGGGACACAACATTGTCATTGTAGATGTTGCCAGCATGGCCTGCAACAGCTGTGTCAGGGTGATGTTCATCCACTTTGCACAAATGTCCTTAATCTTTGAAGAAGGTAACTTCCTCCAGCTCTTTTCCTTTCCTTCTCTGAAGGACATTCCTGAGCTGTGGTCTGTTGGTGTTGCACCTCAAGCTCTTGCAGCTCTGTAGTGGTTAGCTCTTCGTCATCGTCCTCCACCAACTTTTCTACATCCTCGCCACAAACCTCCAACCCCATGGACTTCCCCAATGCCACAACAGATTCCACAGCTGGCATAGGCTCCTCAGGGTCAGACCCAAACCCTTCAAAATCCCTCACTTGTACACATTCTGGCCACAATTTTCTCCAAGCAGAGTTCAAAGTCCTGCAAGTCACTCCCTCCCAATCCTTACCTATAAGGTTTATGCAACTGAGGATACTGAAGTGATCTTTCCAAAACTCTCTTAGGGTCAGTTCAGTGTCTGAGGTCACTTCAAAGCACTTTTGAAACACTGCTTTGGTGTACAGTTTTTTGAAATTTGAAATGACCAGCTGGTCCATGCGCTGGAGGAGTAGTGTTAGGAGGCAAAAACTTGACTTTTATGAAACTAAACTCCGGCACCATTCGCTCTTCCAAGTCTGGGGGATGAGCAGGAGCATTGTCTAATACCAGGAGGCACTTGAGTTCTAATTTATTTTCCAGGAGGTATTTTTTCACAGTGGGACCAAACACATCATGGAACCAATCATAGAATATGTCCCTAGTGACCCATGCCTTACTGTTTGCTCTCCACATCACATAATTTAGTCTTGATGACACTGTTTTTCTTGAACACACTGGGAGTTTCAGAGTGATACACGAGTAAAGGCTTCACTTTGCAATCCCCACTAGCATTACTACAAAACAGGACACAAGCCTATCTTTAATAGGCTTGTGTCCTGGGAGTGCCTTTTCCTCCTGAGTAATGTAGGTCCTGTTGGGCATTTTCTTCCATAAGAGACCTGGTTTATCACAATTGAACACTTGGGGTTTTAATTGTTCAGCCTCTGTGTATCCCTTAAATTCCTGCACATATTTTTCAGCTACTTTTTTGTCAGAACTGTGGCAGCCTCACCATGCCTTATCACACTGTGTGTGCCACTACGATTCTTAAATCTCTCAAACCAGCCTTTGCTGGCCTTAAATTCATTAATATCAGCACTAGTTTCAGGTTTTTTCTTTATGAGATCATTATGCAACTGACTTGTCTTTTCACATATAATTGACTGCACAACACTATCTCCTGATAATTGTTTCTCATTGATCCACACCAACAACAATCTCTCCACATCTTCAAGTATTTGCGATCTGTTTTGTAAGCATATTTGCAGCTTTCACAACAACAATTTCCTTGATTGTCTTTTTCTTGGCCAAGATAGTAGCGATGGTTGTATGGGGTTCGTTATACAACCTGGCCAGATTGGAGACACGCACTCCACTTTCATATTTTGTGATGATCTCTTTCTTGAATTCAATAGTATTTCTCACCCTCTTTACCACAGGGCTGGCGCTAGAAGCTTTCTTTGGGCGCATGGTGGCTTATTTAGCAGTTATAAGCACTAAAAAACGGAATAATACAAAATGTATTGCATGTACATGTGGAATCGTCCTCACTGGCTTGTAAACAATGGCACACTGGCTGTACATGGAGTGGCCAGGACACTCAGGCCACATGGACACGTTCGTGATGAATGACTTTAACCGAGCCAATATTTTGATGCAAAAACTATACTTAATTCGAATTTTACGTAATCCGATGACGTCGTAATCTGGGGGTCCACTGTATTGCTGACATGGGGTCAGGAACCTAAGAGCCCTACAAACAGGGCCCTCCTGTATATAAAGGAAGGCTATATTAACACTATTGACTATTATATATGCATAATAGTAACACTTATCAGGGAAGAATCTCTTACCTGTAAACATTAGATATGCATCAACCCTATTAAATCATATGTCAATTTCACATTCATTATGAGATGCCTTCCCTAATTTCATCATAAATTTGGTAAGCTAACAGCTCCTTGGGAAGAAATAGTCTGGCTAGCAGAAAAAAACAGGTGCAGTGCAACTGTTATTGTGCCAGTGTGTTGCTTTTCCTAGGTAGTAGGTTAGTAGACAGCAACCGCTGAGGAAGGTACTACCATCCTGCCAAGTGAGTGTAAAACAGAAGCCTGTAATTGTTTTACATGATGGTAGGATTGCTGGTGTTTTTTCTGTCTCATAAACATGCAAGATTTCAGGTACGTCTTGCTACTTCTACTTACATTTAGGTCACACTACACTTGCATGTACAACCATATATATACACACCCCTCAGAGTTTTCTTCTATTTTCTTTCTAGCTCTTGTTCTTGTTTATTTCCTCCTATCTCCATGGAGAAGTGGAACAGAATTCTTCCTTCATAAGCCATGTGTGTCGTAAGAGGCGACTAAAATCCTGGAAGCAAGGGGCTAGTAACCCCTTCTCCTGTATACATTACTAAAGTTAAAGGGAAACTATTGTTTTTCTTTTTGGGCCACCCTGCTTTAGTGGGATACGGTCAGTTTGTTGAAAGAAAGAAAGTGTTGCTTTTCTGTACAGCTTTTATCAAGTCACAATAAAAACTTGCTCTGAACCTGTGTTGTTTGTCAATATTGTGCCATTGTATCCAGCACAACTACCAGCTACATTACCTTAGTTTTGATCATGACACAGAGGAACACAATAGTGCTACTCACTGTAACTCCTTCAAAAAAATGGGGTGTCTCAGTGCTGGTGAAGCTGAATTACCTCCCATTATCTGGAGTATACCTGGAGGCTGTTCTGAGAGTCAACACCCTCACAACCCTATCCATGACCAGGCCATGCAGTGGACCTGGGACTGATCAACCAGGCTGTTTCTGATGGCTGCATGTAAACCTACATATGAACCCCAGCCTGGCTGGTCAGGTACTGATTTTAGGTGCCTGTCCAGCTCCCTCTTGAAGACAGCCAGGGGTCTATTGGTAGTTCTCCTTATGTATGCTGGGAGGCAGTTGAACAGTGTTTGGCCCCTGACACTTATTGTGTTGTTTCTTAGCATACTAATGGTGCCCCTACTTTTCACCACGGGGATGTTGCTAGTGCTCTGGTGCTGTATAACCCTTTTAGGTTTAGGGTTTCCCTTGAACATGATTATGCTCATAATTACTCTAATAAATATTCTCTACTGTACACTAATTTTGTTAGATATATCCTTATAAGGGAAACCTGTAGTGATAGATTTTTTTATCTTATTATTTCACATACACTTTTTAAATTACACCAAAGTGGTTGGGCCACTTACCTTTTATATCCTACCTCTCTCCCCCCTCCCACCCTTTTCCAATATTTCTATCCTTACCCATCCTTCTTCCTTACCCATCTTACCAAAGCTCTGGTCATAAGAAGAAGAAGAAGATAGATTTTTTTCTTCTTTCTCCTTTCATGGTTTCTCTGTAATAACTTGCAAATGCATGTTCTGATTGTCTACAAACATTGAGCATTGGTGTAGAATCTTACTTAGTGAAATGTTCAGATTATCATATGATTGTGTAGGTGCAAATTTGTTAGTTTTATAAATGCTGAGTGGTTTCTTTGTGATAACTTGTGAGTGTCTTTGCTGATCAGCCTCAGCAAAGTGATATATCCTACTTAGAAGAAGGTTTAGATTGTTCCAGTTTTCCTATTTTATTTATAAAATGGCAGTTTTTCCATGAAATAACTTGAACAAACATAATCTGAATGAACTGAATCTGTACCAACTGCTACATCTTATAAAAAAGAGGATTCCCTATAAGTTTAGCCTGTGTATGCACAAATGTGCTATTATTGTAACAGTTAAAAACTGAATCATAGGTTTCTGCATAATAACTGGAGAATGTATCTTCTGGTAGGCTTTAAATTCTTTAAATTTTTAGCAGTGTTGTGTTATGTTCAAAGAAAAGGATACATTGTTATTAGGCTGCACAAGTCCTAGTTTGCCAATTTTATTAACGAAGTTAAGATATTAATACCTATACAATTGCTGGAGAATGCCTCTTCTGATTGGCTTAAAATTTTCACTGTTGGAACGCCTTGCTTAGCGAAAGGTTTTCATTGATTTTGTACTTTATGGGTTATAATTGAATAATTTTAATAATAAAAGAGTGCTGATTTTGGAAATTTTGCGTGAGAATGCCTCTTAACATTGTCTTCAAATTAACATTAGTGTGTCTTACATAGAGGGAGATTAAAATTTTTAGTGGTCTTTTGTAGCCTGCAATTTACAAATTTTATTTATAATTTTTTTTGAGTATCATACCCATCTTTATGTAGTGCAATATTAAAATGAATACAACACATTCAACATTTGGGTATCTTTATTGTGGAGGTTTTTTTGCCAATAAGTGATTTTATCAGTCCAGTACAGAGAATTATACTGAAGATGTTGGAAGATATGTAGTAGTGTTTGAGGTGATCACTCTCTCAGCCTGGAAAGAGGGTGTTCAGTCCATTGCTCAACAGCACATTGAGCCATAGATATTATGTGTGTCTACTCTGATCCAGTGTGCTCACATAAGCCTGTTGGATGTTGAGGCCCATAGAACTTTAAAATCTCATTTATTCCCTCTTTTCAACCCTTCCTGGGATTTCCCCTACCCCTCCTTTCTTCCACCCTAGATTTATATATGCTCCAGCCTCTGTAAATGCCTAAAAAAAACCTTAATAACCCCCTCCTCAGCCCTCTGAATTATAATTTCAGTTATTTTCCCACATCATCATCTAATCTCTTTGCTCTGGCAAGACAGTGATGGAGTGAATGATGATGAAAGTTTTTCTGTTTTGGGCCACCCTGCCTTGATGGGAATCGGCTGATGTGTTAATATAAAAAAATATTACTCTCAAACATGACATGGCCACTGCCTCCAGCTTCCTCACTGCTGCATTTAACGCCTATGTCTTGCACCCACATAAAAGTAGTGGTACCACCGTACATTGGTACATTTTGTTTTTTTACTCCATAAGCCTCTTTCTTTCCACATTTGTTACAGTATCCTAACTTAGCTTGTATTGTAGTGGGAATTACGTTTAACTACGAATTTTTCAGAATAAGTCTAGTTCACTCATTAAAATTTTTAGGCATTATTAGGGGGTTAATGATATGCATTATGAGTGATGTTTAATGGTACGTATTGAATACAGAATATGACTTAGAGATTTTCAGTAATGGGTATTCATCAATTTAAGTACTCATTCTTGTACTTTTTGCAACTTAATGCCAGGTTTAATATTAACATACAGGTCTGCCATCACAAATCCGGCAGTCAGACATCCGGTTCCATCATTTATTCAGCACTAATTTCGGCTATCATAATATCAAATTTCCTGTTTGGTGGCGCTACTTGCTGCATAAGTCATTCCAATTTCTTTTTCTCCATTTATTGTTATAACCTGCTTACTTGTACCCCTAGCCGTGGTTCCAACGAATAAAAGAAATGCTTCTCATTGTGTAAAGCACATACACAGTACATTGTCCATAAAAGATAAGGTGGCTTTGAAGCCACTGTCGGTTGCCATGAGCTCAGTCTCGTGATGCAGGGGAGTATGCTCTATTATTACACTAATATCAAAGCTACGGCTTATTTGCCTATCACAATTGATCTAATATGACATAATAAACAATATAAATAACATGATTGAATGTTGAATGATGATGAAAGTCTTTTCTTTTTGGGTCACCCTGCCTCGGTGGGAGACGGCTGACTTGTTAAAAAAAAAAAATGTTAAATACTCCAGAATGAATAATATTTGACATAATACCGAGCAGTTCGACAGAGGTATGAAGAGGATCTGGGATACAGGTACCGTTCTCCTATCCCTGTCTTAGTGGCTTATATTAGAGAAAACAGAGAATAACACAGGGCTAACTCTGATATACACTCATACTGCACCATAAAACTGAAACAAAAATAGCTATTTACATAGATTATCATACATAGCAGCATATGTGTAGAGAATCTAGGATAACCCGAAAAAGTCAGACAAAGTTACTTATTTCTAGTACCTGGCTTGGGCTTGCCATATATGATTTTTGGTAAATATTTTTTTCTCACAGTTGTTTATTGGGCTGTCTTATTGAAACTGGGGCAATATTAGCTGCCTCGTAGCGGTATATTTTCGTATGGTTTTTATGGTTGTATTCTCGTTTTTTGGTCTCATTTGATAGAATGGAAGATATATTACAGAAATAGATATGATTTTGATTGGTTTCACAAAAAAAGTACCTTGAAATTGAGCTCAGAGTAGCTGATATGTTCGATTTTTGCCAATGTTCAATGAACTTTCTTGTGTAACTCAAGTTGGTTAACTTTATTAAGTGTATTCTAACCTAACCACTCTGTAATCCAGCAAACTCAGTAATCCAGCACACTATAGGTTCCACTGATGCCGGATTTGTGATGGCGGACCTGTACCTATGAAGTGATAAGTTAGACACATGGTCTTTTGTTATGTATATATGTGTCTGTTTTTGTAAGACGTACATACTGTATTCTAATGATTGTTAGGGAATACATTGTGAAATTAGACGATGTGCATGAAAATGTCGTCGGTTTGCAGGGAAAAGTAAGTCAAGTAGACAGTGATAATCCTAACTTGAAACACTGTAATATTAAGAAAGCATCCTCAGAGAGATAGTTTTTAATAAGTACCCAGTATACCATATTATCAGGGGGGATGGTCTTTGTTAAGTATTCTTTATTATCAGAGGGATGGTCTTTGTTAAGTATTCTTTATTATCAGAGGGATGGTCTTTGTTAAGTATTCTTTATTATCAGAGGGATGGTCTTTGTTAAGTATTCTTTATTATCAGAGGGATGGTCTTTGTTAAGTATTCTTTATTATCAGAGGGATGGTCTTTGTTAAGTATTCTTTATTATCAGAGGGATGGTCTTTGTTAAGTATTCTTTATTATCAGAGGGATGGTCTTTGCTAAGTATTCTTTATTATCAGAGGGATGGTCTTTGCTAAGTACTTTTTATTATCAGGGGGATGGTCTTTGCTCAGTAGTCCAAATTATCAGGGAGAGAGTTTTTTACTGAATAATTCACCTGTAGAAGTCAGCCTTGTGTTGTATCATTTTCAGCCAGGTACACAAATAACCCGCACATAGAAGAGAGGACCTTACGACGACGTTTCGGTCCGACTTGGACCATTTACAAAGTCACACTAACGAGAAGTAGAGCAGGAAGGGGTATATATAGGCAGGGAGAGGTAATGGTGGTGGTAGTAGTAGAGATAGTAGTAGAGGTAGTAGTAGTAGTAGTAGTGGTAGTAGTAGTAGTAGTAGTAGCAGTGGTTGTAGTAGTAGTAGTAGTGGGGAATAAGGATGACAAGCCAGTCAAATACAAAGAAAGGGGAGCACTGCAAGGGAGCTAGGTGCCCACAGAGGGAGAGCAAGTACACAGAGGTGGGGAAGAAGGGAAAATGATGATATAAATAATGAAGGAACAAACACGAGACAGAAGAAAGACAACCCAGAGGAGAAAATGGGAAAGAGGAAGAGGGAGAAGAGAAAAGGAGGAATCAGGTTAAGTCACGGGTGTTCTGAAGTTTGGAACATTTTACAACGTAGTGGGAGAGGAAAGCATCTACAGAGACGAAGCCGGGACTAAGATTCATACAAGGAAAGTTGTGTATTAGAGAGGATTCAACTAGACGGCGACTGTTAAAGTTGAAAGTAGGGAAGACAGTTTTTGCAGAAGACCAATCAATAGGATGGCTGTGATCTCTGATGTGACAAAACAGAGCATTGTTAGTGTTGGCAAGCCTAACACTATTTTTGTGCTCCCTAAGTCTCAGAAAGAGATCGACCAGTTTCTCCCAAGTATTGAAGTGGACAGGAGGAGCAAGAAATGGAGTAGACACCAGGAACATCTTTCCCCTTTTCTCTTCTGGGTTGTCTTTCTTCTGTCTCGTGTTTCTGTTCCTTCATTATTTATTTCATCACTTCCCCTTCTTCCCCACCTCTGTGTACTTGCTCTCCCTCTGTGGGCACCTTGCTCCCTTGCAGTGCTCCCCTTTCTTTGTATTTGACTGGCTCGTCCTCCTTATTCCCCACTACTACTACTACCACTGCTGCTGCCGCTGCTGTCGCTGCCGCCGCCACTGCCGCCGCCGCTGCCGCCGCCACTACCACCACTACCACCACTATCACTACCACTATCACTACCACTATCACTACCACTATCACTACCACTACCACTATCACTACCACTATCACTACCACTATCACTATCAGTACCACTATCACTACCACTGTCACTACCACTATCACTACCACTATCACTATCACTACCACTATCACTACCACTACCACCACTACTACCACCACTATCACTACTACTACTACTACTACTACTACCACTACCACTACTACTACCACTACTACCACTACCACCACTACTACCACTACCACCACTACTACCACCACTACTACTACTACCACTACTACTACTACTACTACTACTACTACTACTACTACTACTACTACTACTACTACTACTACTACTACTACTACTACTACTACTACCACTACTACCACTACTACCACTACTACCACTACTACCACTACTACCACTACTACTACTACTACTACTACTACTACTACTACTACTACTACTACTACTACTACTACTACTACTACTACCACCACCACCACCACTACCACTACCTCTTCCCGCCTATATATACCCCTTCCTGCTCTACTTCTCGTTAGTGTGACTTTGTACATGGTCCAGGTCGGACCGAAACGTCGTCGTAAGCTCCTCTCTTCTATGTGCGGGTTATTTGTGTATCATTCCAGTCACGGTATTGTGCCTTTTTTTGTTATTCAGCCAGGTTATTGTATTTATATTGTAGATGCTACTATAAACTATTAGCCATTGTAAAAAAAGAAATATGAACATGCAGTTTCTTTATCTCAAAATGCATAAAAGGTCAAGTATTAAAATTTAAAGGTAAAGGTGTAGCATAAACTTATTTAGGAAATAGCAAACATAAAATGGATGAATATTATTAATAATCAATAAAACAACTTTTTGCATTTTTATATTTATTGTGTTTTTCAAAATTCTTACCTGTACAGGCATATGGAAGTCCCGTGCTGAGTTGATTCCACTGCGACAAGTAGAACGAGTCTTCTATCCACAGATGGATCTTCAACCCCAACTTTTAGGGCAAATGAAGGAATGGGAGAGAGCTCTGCAGCGCTTTACTAAATGGCATACAAAGAGCAGTTTAAACAAGGCCAAGTCCTAGGAAACTTTTAATGTTCATCAGAATGTTCACAATACTTGTTATCATTGTCATCATCAAAAGTGTTCATCATCTTTATCTCCAAGTTCTAGCGCTCAGTCTGTGTCTGTTGTAGGAGCAAACAGTCCACAAAATTACACAGATTTGAGTGAGTGTAAAATCCCAAGTGAATGCACAGTTTGTAGTGTGTGTGGGACTAATCTCAGGGATATACCAGGTCAGAAGAGATGCACAGGTACCCCAGAACCTGAGGCACATACTTCAGGCTTTAATAATACCACAAACTCATTGATCTTTTTGCTTGGTGCTGTGATATTTTTTTTCATAAGCTGGGCTCTGTATTATGTTCTTCATTAAATCATCAAACTCAACAGAACACTGAATGAAATTTAATGAAGAATTATTTGTTGAAAGATGAATTTGACAAAATATATATCATGTTACAGTAATATTTTTCTAATTTTATATTGTATTGACTTCCATTTATAACTAACATAGTATTGATCTCTCCTCCCTTCAAAGAGGGTGCATTGATTACAGTGAAGGGCTCTTAATCCAAATAATTGGTGCTACCTTTCCATTCCTTGGCTGAATCTGATTACCTCCCACTCTTAGAGTGCTGTATGACATCCTACAGAATTAGTATTTCCTCATGAGTGTAATAATAATTGACTTTCCCTTTTCCCAGTATTTTCTCACATTCCTGCATCAATTTTTATTAGTTGGATAATGGAACCCTTATATCCACCTTTTTTCATAAAGCACTTAGTGTTTGTGTCATTCTAAAGTCCTATTATATAACCTAATATATCAGACTTGTTTGCCACAATTAATCAAAGTTTCCTTCATGACTGCATTATGCTTGTAGATCAGTCTTGTGTCACGTCTACTTGTAATTTTCAATTAAGTGAAAGCCTTCTTCCAATTTAAAACACTTCCCAGTTGGTTATACAATGGAAGATTTCATTATTGTATTAAGATAGTTCATATTGCATAAAACCGTCCTATTCTGTATAATGGGAGTTACACTGCACAATGTCTTCCATGTGGAGTGTACAAGGACATAATATTCACACTGTTAATATTATGACAGGTTATACACTCTCAATAATGTGTAATCATAGAGCCAATCATTACTTTTACAGTAATGTTACTTCATGTCACCACATTAGTGTACATTACAACATGTCTCTGCATTATGACACCACTGTGTACTGCACATTGACATGTCACTATACTACTGTACATTAACACATCATTGTGCTACTATACAATGACACATCATTGTCCTACTGTTCATTGTGACATCACTGTGCTACTGTTCATTATGACACATCATTGTACTATGGTTCATTTTACATCATTGTACTACTGTACATAGACACATCACTGTGCTGTTGTATTATGACTTAGCATTGTGCTGGTGTTCGTTATGACACTTCATTGTACTACTGTACATTATGACTTGTCACTGTACTACTGTTCATTATGACACATCATTGTACTATTGTTCATTATGACACATTGTACTACTGTTCATTATGACACATTGTACTACTGTGCATTGACAGGTCACTGTATTACTGTACATTATGATATATCACTATGTTACTGTACATTATGACATATCACTATGTTACTGTACATTATGACGTGTCACTGTACCACTGTTCATTATGACACACCACTGTACTACTGTTCAATATGACATCACTACTAATGTATATTGTAACATGTCACTGTACTACTGTACATATGACATGTTGCATCACTGCACACACAAAACTTCCAGAAATGTAGTGTGGCTATGTTGGCATGCTCATGTTCCTCTGTTTTGTCCTTGAAACGTTGCTTCTTTTTAAGGTTGTACAACTCACTCAGTAGTTATGTGCAGACAGGATTGATAATTCAGTTATGCAGTCCACATACAGGTTTTTTCCTTGCTATGTGTGGGTTTGCTTTGTGACTTCACTATTATGCAGTGAAGAATAAAAAGTCATTCCATGGGGAAGAATCCTTCGTCTGTAAGCCATGTGTGTCATAAGAGGCGACTAAGCTGCAAGGGGCTAGTAAACCCTTCTCCTGTATAAACTGCTAAATGTAAAAAGAAGAAAAGCTTTTGTGTCTTCTTTTTCGGGTCACCCTATCTTGGTGGGAGATGGCTGGTGTGTTATGGAAAAAAAGTCAATATCATGGCCGGAACAAATCACAAATAGTTTACATTTAGAAGAAACTTATAGTTCAGGACAGACTGAAACATTGTCATGAGTTTCTTCTTCTAGGTCCAGGTTATTTATGATCATTATCCAACGTCCTATTTCTGTTGGTAATTTCTTAATGCACTATACATTGTATGCAATCGCTGCATTTCAAAAAGTGCATTGAATATTTTTATTATGTGAAATTAAGTGCTTATGGATAACCTAATCAAGCTTAGTACAGCTGTTGCATAAAACTTGGGACACCTGTACTGTATTCTCTGGCATCCAAAATGTGTTTTCCTGTGGTAGAGGAATATATGTTTCATCAATTATTTTGGTAGGTGAATAATGCATTTCCAATAATTATTATTATTTAGCTTTTCTATCTTGAGGACCATCATGAGTGTAAACGTACAAGTTAGCAGTATTCAAAATGTTAAGTTTTGACGCTCTTGCATGGGTTTTGGCATGGAAAAAACTGAAGGGAAATCTAATTTTATTTCTCTTAGTCTAATGTATAAATAATTTTTTATGGGTTCATTTTAGCTAACAGTTTCTGCTATATGAAGTGTAACCAGAACTAGGGACAGTTGGTAGGAAATTGCAGTACATATACTATAGTACATTATGTGGGCAGGAGGGTTGACATATGCAACCTACTCTTCCATCTTGCTTATAAATGTCAACAAAGTGATCACATGCTGTATTATATTTTGCTGTAAGATTTCTATTTGTATGTAATACAGTACATGCATGTAACAGGTGTTCAAGATATAGATAAAAAAATAAAAACTGCAGGAAAAAATGAGGAATTTGTGGGCAGGAGGACTTTTATGTACAGTGGAACCCCGGATATCAGACTTTTTGAATTTCAGGCACTTTTTTTCATGCAAAATTTTGCTTCGAATTTCGAGCCTTGTTCTGGGAAGCGCACGTATCAGACGCGTCCACCTGCCAGGATGCTGCTTCAGTCTGGCTCTGTCACTGGTTAAGTGAGCATTCATCCGAAACATTTCACAATTTTTGTGCCTGTTTATTAATTGTGACTGTGAAATAAGCCACCATGGGCCCAAAGAAAGTTCCTAGTGCCAGCCTTTTGGTAAAAAAATTGGGAAACATGATAGAATTAAAGAAAGAGATTGTAGAAAAATACAAAAGTGGCATACGTTTAGCCGAGCTTTCCAGGATGTATGGGAAGTCGAAACCAACAATCTTTTCCATCCTGGCAAAGAAAGTAGAAATCAAGGAAGCTAAAGTTGCGAAAGGGGTGAATATGCTAACGAAACAGAGTCCATGGGGTTGGATGTGAAGGGCCAGGATGTGGAAGAGTTGGTGGAGGACCACAGGGAAGAGGTAACCACTGAAGAGCTGCAAGACCTTCAACTGGAACAGCAACAGACTGCAGCTGAGGAAATTGCTTCAGAGGAGGAGGAAGAGAGAGGGGAGAAGGTGCCTCCTTCAGTGATTAAGGACTGTGTGCAAAGTGGAATGAGTTGCAAACTTTTGTTGAAAAATGCCACCCTGTCCAAGCTGAAACAAGCCATATTTGCAACATGTTCAGTGACAAAACCTTGTCCCACTTCAGGCAAATCTTAAAAAGAGATGCAAGAAATAGAGCTCCCCGGACAGTTTTTTTGTGCGACAGGGGTGCAGTGACTCAAGCTGGTCCTAGTGCCAGTAAAAGACAAAGAAGGGAAGTAACTCCAGTGAGGGCTTTACCTAAGGTCCTTATGGAGGGGGATTCCCCTTCCAAACAATAACCTCAATTCCCTCTCCTCTCCTCACCTTCTGAGTATTAACAAAGGGAATACTGTATATGGGTATTAACAAAGGGTATATAAATAAGGTCTTGAGGATATCTCTCCAAGAGAGAACTTGAACAAGTTTAGATTTAGAAAGGATATAGGAAAGTATTGGTTTGGAAATAGGGTAGTTGATGAGTGGAACAGTCTACCTAGTTGGGTTATTGAAGCTAAAACCTTGAGTAGTTTCAAATTTAGGTTGGATAAATACATGAGCAAGGGGTTGGATTTGAGCGGGACTTGCATATATTAGTGGATAGAGTTATCAGACCTTATTTCTTGGGTAGCATTGAAAATTGGGTTGGGCAAATGTTTTTGTTAGCAGGATGGATTGTAAAGGACCTGCCTAGTATGGGCCAATAGGCCTGCTGCAGTGTTCCTCCTTTCTTATGTTCTTATGTTATTAACCCTTTGAGGGTCCGTCCCGTAGATCTACGGCTTTACGTTCAGGGTCCAAACCGTAGATCTACGTCATGAGCTCAGCTCACTCTGATAAACTGTGAGTGGTACATTTGGGCCTAGATATGAGAGAATACATCTATGTGGTATGTGTGCACCACATAAAACAGATCCTGCAGCACACTGTGTATAATGAGAGAAAAAAATGAAATCATGATTTTTCGATTAAAACAGCGACTTTGCAGTGTTTTTTCGTATGTTTTTTATAGTTCTATTTGCGATTTCTTGGTCTCATTTGATAGAATGGAAGACATATTACAGAAATAGAGATGATTTTGATTGGTTTTAGCACTGGAAATGGCTTGAAACTGAGTTCAAAGTAGCAGAAATGTTAAATTTTTGCCGATATTCAAGAGTAAACAAACGACCTCACACGTCTAATACACGCCAGCTGGTGGGTCTAATATGCATTCACAAATATGGTGATGATATTTATACAATTATTACAGTATTGCATAACAGTAAATCTTCTATTTTTTGGTATGAATAAAAATTCATTATGTGAATAAAAAATAAAAATGGAATTTATTTGTAAAGCCTCAAAACGTAACTAATGAACAGAGGAAATGTTAGTTTAGTTCCATGAATACCTACATTGTTTATTCTGGACCCTATTTTGAAATTGGAATATTTTGAACTTTGTGTTAAATTGGCCAAATTAACAATTTCCAATCACTTTAATTTGTAGTTGAGACAGTTGACTTGGCGATTTCTTGTGCTCAATCGATAGAATAGAAGTAATACTAGTGAAATAGCTAAGAACTTGGTTGACTGGAATAATGTAATTGGCCTAAAATGGGAGTCAAAGTCGGCAAAATCGCCGATTCGTAAATATCGCTGACACATCAAAATTCGCGAGAGCATAATTTTATCAATTTTCCAGCAAATTTCGTACTTTTTGTTTTATTACCTTCACAAAAATATTCTCTACCATTTCATAAGAAAAAATAACAATTTTTTTTTTTTTAAATTCTTGGACACTGGGGCACCACTTCAGATTTGGGCCTTGGACCCTGAAGGGGTTAATATGCCAACAAGACTCTTCAATAAAGGTATGTAATGTTTATATTTATTTATCATTGTTTTCTGTATGTTAAACTATAGTTATTCTTTAAAAAATGAATTTTTTGTGAATGTCTATGGGTGTCTGGAACGGATTAATCATATTTACATTATTTCTTATGGGATATATTACTTCGGTTTTCGCACTTATCGGATTTAGAATGACCTTCTAGAATGTATTAAGTACAAAATCCTGGGTTCCACTGTACTTGCGAACACTTTTTCAATCCTTCTTCCATGTGTATATCTGGAACCAGAAACTCCTCATATGTACATATTAGCATAGCAATCACTTGCAACATACTTGTTTTATACCATGCTGTTAATTGGATATCATTCCTATGTGTGTGATAAAAAGAACAAAATTTCTCTAATGAATATGATATGTTTTGTTTTAGGCTCACTTCACAACTTACTGCTACATTAAGACATCACATAAACATTTTGTACTATGACTTTTTTTTTTTTTATATATATGTAACATGCTGGCTATCTCCTATTGAGGCAGGGTGACCTGTAAAAGAAAGTTTCACCACCCACACTATCACTGTCTTGTCAGAGGCATGCAGATACAACAGTTTAGATGTCATTCTAAATAGGAAATATCCCAAACCCCTTCTGTAGAGTGCAGGCACTGTACTTCTCGCCCTTCTCACCTCCAGGACTCAAGTCCAGCTCACCGATTATTGCATAACGGCATTATAGAGAAATTTTTTGTGTAGAAAGCTATACAACTTCACTGCCAGTTATGTATAACTTTTTTTTTAATTCATTAATAATTATTAATGCATTTGTTAAAAAGCAAGAAAAACCATATGTTCATTTTATACACATATAGTAAGCTCGTATTTTTTTTTCCTATCACACCGGCTATTTCCCAGCAGAAGTGTGCAGACATCAGCATCCTGATGATCCACTTAGCTAGACTCAAGTTCTCCTAACCTTTTTCCTTGAATCCCTTTGTAAATGTTACCTTGATGATACCTCAACAGATATGAAATAGTAAAAATCATGTACAGTATCCCCACTTAAATTCAACTTTTTTTTTATAAAGCTGGTTCACAGAATGTTATGCTATTTAACCAAATGCATTAATATTTTGCTTATATGGTGACGGCTTTTATTAGTAGAAATTAGACCAGAATAATAGAAATAATTATTATGATGGCTTTATGAAAAAATAATTATTAAATTAGATAAGTTTATCTCATAAAGAATTATAAATAAAATACTCTCTCAAATAAAATTAAAACAGGAAGGTATAAGGAGAGGAGGAGTTCGAGGTAATCAGTCCCTCAGCCTGGAACTGATGTGTTCAGTCCATCACTCTTGTAGGAAGTACAGCACTTTGTATCAAGATCCCATGATCTTGATACAAAGAATTCTTCAACACTTGTCCAACCTTTGAACGAAGGCCTACTTACACTAGTGGATGGTCCCACTGTGATCCCACCTCCTCGTGCTTCGACTCGCCTGACTGCAGTATATAAGCCACTTCTCTGGCCCTATGCTGTACTTCCTACAAGAGTGATGGACTGAACACATCAGTTCCAGGCTGAGGGACTGATTGCCTCAAACTCCTCCTCTCCTTATACCTTCCTGCTTTGTATTGGACTGATGAAGCCACTGTGTAGCAAAACGTTTCTTCAATAAAGATTCCCATATGTTGCATAAGTGCCTCAATTCTTCAACTTGTCGGTTTGCAAAACCATTTACAACAAAATTAAAACATATTTCAGTAAGTCATAACAAAGTTATTGTCAGAACTGCATTATTCATTTGCCAAGATAAAAGTAATATGGTGTATCTTCTTGCAAACAATGGCATTTTGTTCGCAGTTTTTTCTTTGTCCCTAAACCTTGTGTTTCTACCAGCTTCTTTGTTAACAGCATTTGAAAGTTGCCTGTGCCACTCCAGCATTTATTACAGTCAGTGTGATAAGAGTGGTGTATATTGTTATTTCCAGCAAAACAGAATACTATATATTTTTGCTTGGTGGGAAGATGTCTGCAACAGTGGTGGCAAATGCCTGTTCATGCAACAGCAGGAACCACTAGTTACTTCACTTATATCAAGCAAAATAAAATGGCTGGGTAAGAAAGAGTATATAAGGCAGCAGGCTCCGATATGTCAAACACTGCTATCTGCTACCTGCCTATATTTTTCTTGCAATAAGAAAGACAAAACTTATTTCAGCCACACCTAATGCCTGGAGGACTGTGAGAATGTGGCAACAAGATCCAGAGTGCCAAATGCCACTAGCTCATGACTAGCTGTTACTCTCACTCCAATTTTTGGATACAGTAAATCATTGTAAAAGAAAAACACAGTTTTATCTAATTTGAGCACTTGCTGTGATGTGTAGCTAAACAGAAGGCTACATGTCCTGGAGAAAAAATGTGTGCAGCAGTAAGCTCTCATGCACCAAATGGCACTATCTCCTGCACTTTTCTTAACCCTTTCAGGGTTGGTACCGTACTAGTACGGCTTGCACGCCAGGGTTGGTGCAGTACTAGTACGCATAAATTCTAGCACCTTCAAATCTAGCGAGAGAAAGCTGGTAGGCCTACATATGAAAGAATTGATCTATGTGGTCAGTGTGCTTGGTATAAAGAAAATCCTGCAGCACACAGTACATAATGAGAAAAAAAAACTCCATGTTTTTGGTTTAAAACAGCGACTTTGCAGTGTATTTTTGTATGCTATTTATGGTGGTATTCTAGTTTTCCTGGTCTCATTTTATAGAATGGAAGACATATTATGGAAATTGAGATGATTTTGATTTTTTTCACAATGAAAAGTACCTTGAAATTGAGCTCAAAGTAGCGGAAATGTTCGATTTTTGCCAAAGTTCAAAGGTAAACAAATCATGCCACGCGTCCAATACAAGTCAACTGGTGAGTGTAATATTCTTTCACAAGTGCCCTGATATTATTTATACCATTTCTACGCCATTTCTACACGAATGCAGTAGTCTGCATAACATAAATCTTCTATTTTTTGTGAGAAAAAAAATTCAAAGTGGAAAGCAAAAGAAATGAAACAGAAGCCTGGGGACATGAGTAATGAACAGAGGAAATGTTATTTTAGTGCCAGAAATGTCTGTCTTGTTTATTCTGGACCCTATTTGGAAATTGGCATCTTTTGAAATGTGTGTGAAATTGGCAAAATTCCCAATTTCTGACTATGTTATTGGATAGTGGAAATCGGTAAATGGGTGGTTTCTTCTACTCAATCAATAGAAAAAATGGAGTTCTAGCAAAATAGGTATGAGTTTTGTCGACTGGTACATCAGAATTGGCCGAAAATAGGTTTCAGTGTGAGCAAAATCGCCGATACGTAAACATCGTCGTGACCGCTAACTTCGCGAGAGCATAACTTCGTAAGTTTTCCATCAACTTTCATACTTTTGGTGTCATGATCGGGAAAAGATTCTCTATCATTTCATAAGAAAAAGTAATTATTTTTATTTTCCGAAAAATTTCTGACCCTGAGAACAAATTTAGGAGAGGCCCTGCCGACCCTGAAAGGGTTAAATACAAAAGAAAATAATTTATTTTCAGGTACACAGATCACTTGTACAGTGGACCCTCGACCAACGATATTAATCTGTTCCTAAGAGCTCATCGTTAATCGAAATTATCGTTAGTCGAGTTAATTTTCCCCATAAGAAATAATGGAAATCAAATTAATCCGTGCAAGACACCCAAAAGTATTGAAAAAAAAAAATTTCCCACATGAAATATTAATTTTAATACATACAAACTGAAGAAGACATGTACAATTACATGACACTTACCTTTATTGAAGATCTGGTGATGATTGATGGGATGGGAGGAGGGGAGAGTGTGGATGGTGTTAGTGTTTAGAAAGGGAATCCCCTTCCATTAGAACTTGAGGTGTCAAGGCCTTTTCCGGGGTTACTTCCCTTCTTCTTTTAATACCACTAGGACCAGCTTGAGAGTCACTGGACCTCTGTCGCACAACATATCGGTCCATAGAGACCTGTACCTCCCGTTCCTTTATGACATTCCTAAAGTGTTAAACAACATTGTCAGTGTCACAATTAAACACTTGTTCAGTTTTCAATTCTTCACTGTCTCTGTACTCCTTGAATTCCTGCACATATTTTTCAGCTGCTTTTTGGTCCGAACTGGCAGCCTCACCATGCCTTAACACACTATGTATGCCACTACAATTCTTAAATCTCTCAAACCAACCTTTGCTGGCCTTAAATTCACTCACATCACCACTAGTTGCAGGCATTTTCCTAATTAAATCGTCATGCAACTTCCTAGCCTTTTCACATATGATCGCTTGAGAGATGCTATCTCCTGCTATTTGTTTTTCGTTTATCCACACCAATAACAGTCTCTCAACATCTTCTATCACTTGCGATCTCAGTTTCGAAAACAAAGTTGCACCTTTGGCAAGAACAGCTTCCTTGATTGTCGTTTTCTTGGCCACAATAGTAGCAATGGTTGATTGGGGTTTTGTGTACAACCTGGCCAGCTCGGAGACACGCACTCCACTTTCATACTTAGCAATGATCTCTTTCTTCATATCCATAGTAATTCTCACCCTTTTTGCTGTAGGGTTGGCACTAGAAGCTTTCTTGGGGCCCATGGTGACTTATTTTGCAGGTGCAATCACTAAAAACGCTGTGATAATATGAAATGTTCCGATTGTATGTTTGGATGGGACCGCGGTGGCTGGCTGGCTTGTAAACACTGGCCACAAGTGGACGCGTCTTGAACGGAACGAATCATGTTGGTCGAGTATTTTAGCGCTAGTCGAGGCAAAATTTTTGCGTTAAAATGTATCGCTAGTCGAATTTAACGTTAGACGATACCATCGTTGGTCGAGGGTCCACTGTATAATATATTTAATTACTTGAGCTAATTAAATTATTTTAAAGGGGAATTTTTTTTTTTATGTAGGGCTCGGCACAGTATATATAAATGTTGTGGGGAAAATGTGAGCTTGAACTCTCAGCGCTCAGTATGAGGCATTGATAAAATTTATTAATAGAATGAGAATGATGCAATACATTTAAATAAGGACTCAAATAAAAGACAGAAAACTGGGCCTCAGAACTGTAAGGCTTTTTAGCTAATAAAAATAGATACTGTACTAAAATGATAAGGACAGTAAACCCTCGATTTAATGAACTAACGGAGGGGAGAAGGGGATGGTTAACCATGGCAATTGTAGGGGATAAAAATGAGAGTGTTGTGCTGTGACAATTCTGTAATTAACAGACTTCGTTGTTTTTGAATCATTTGAACCAGCAGATTTGGTCCCGTATTTCCAGTCTGTTAAATTGAAGTTTGTTAAAGGGTTTACTGTAGTACTGTACTAAGTATCATCATCCAAAATAAACAGCAAGTAAAATTTTAACTTTTAAATTTTTTGAAGAGTTGTTTACATAGAGGTAGTTATTTGTCTTACTTTAAAAGATAGAAAAACTGATATTTTTAATTGTTAGTGTTATATGATAAAAGTTTATTTTTTTATTAATAAAATATACAGTTAATAAGTGTTGAGCATCTGTTAAAAAGTTTTCATGGTAGATATGGATTGTTTGTATGTGTGTATATACAGTAGAACCCCTGTAGCAATGGATTCAGTTTCTGCTGTTTCACTTATCCACGGCCCAAAAATAACCCTTAGTTTTGCTTAATAATGGCCCCAGAGCACAAAAGCAGTTATGGTAGAAGTTCTTGAAAGCCTAAGAGAAGCCACAAAATGCTTCCCATATGTGAAAAATTGCTAATTCTCAACTTATTGTGCATAACTTATCTATTAAACTTTATCATTGGTATGCATGTAAACAAAAAACTACTTATATATAGGGTTCATTACTATATGAGGTTTCGGTATCCACAGTAGGTCTTGGAACATATCCCCACAGATATGGGGGGACTACTGTACATACATGCCGTATGTATGCTACAGAAATGAGTTTTCTCCATGTTATTATCATTGTTGCGAGTTCAGAATATTTATATGGTTTGATCTGGTTAGCCACTTTGTAATTCCATTACAAAAATGTAAAATCAAGGTTTTGTTTTACTATTTATAAATTTAATTTGAATTTCCTAACATTTCCCTCCCTATATTTTTAAATCAACATGGTATTCATAAATGCTTATGATGGTATTTTAATGTGAAAATGAGTACATCCACTAAACATGCCAACCACTTCTTAATATATTTATTGCTTCTTTATAGCATATTATCTGCACCCATGCCAATTTTTTTTTTTTAAATTTCTTTATATGTACAGTATACAGCCTTTCCTCATTTAACTATGGAGTTCCGTTCCTGAGACCACGTTGTTAAACGAATTCTTCACTAAGTGAGGAGCATACTATAATGGTAGTGAGTTTGTGTCAACTATCTATGATATTGTTTTAGTGTCACCTTTGCACCATTTATAACATTTCTGGTATATTTTTAAATGTTTATACAGTATTTATTTTTATTTATTATCACACTGGCTGATTCCCACCAAGGCAGGGTGGCCCGAAAAAGAAAAACTTTCACCATCATTCACTCCATCACTGTCTTGCCAGAAGGGTGCTTTACACTACAGTTTTTAAACTGCAACATTAACACCCCTCCTTCAGAGTGCAGGCACTGTACTTCCCATCTCCAGGACTCAAGTCCGGCCTGCCGGTTTCCCTGAACCCCTTCATAAATGTTACTTTGCTCACACTCCAACAGCACGTCAAGTATTAAAAACCATTCGTCTCCATTCACTCCTATCAAACACGCTCACGCACGCCTCCTGGAAGTCCAAGCCCCTCGCACACAAAACCTCCTTCATCCCCTCCCTCCAACCTTTCCTAGGCCGACCCCTACCCCGCCTACCTATCTACCTACCCCTACCTACTTTATATTGAAATAAACAGAATAGGGGAAATCAGCTCTAATATACATTATTTAGATATAAATAATGGGCAGAGAGCCCATTGTAATTCTGAGGAGTTGGTAAAGGAGAATGTCACTAAGTGAGGAGAGGCTGTGTGTATGTATATTATATTATATTATATATATATATATATATATATATATATATATATATATATATATATATACATGTATATGTATACATATACGTATTTTTTTTTTCAACAAGTCGGCCGTCTCCCACCGAGGCAGGGTGACCCAAAAAGAAAGAAAAAATCCCCAAAAAGAAAATACTTTCATCATCATTCAACACTTTCACCTCACTCACACATAATCACTGTTTTTGCAGAGGTGCTCAGAATACAACAGTTTAGAAGTATATACGTATAAAGATACACAACATATCCCTCCAAACTGCTAATATCCCAAACCCATCCTTCAAAGTGCAGGCATTGTGCTTTCCCATTTCCAAGACTCAAGTCTGGCTATATAAAAATAACCAGTTTCCCTGAATCCCTTCACTAAATATTACCCTGCTCACACACGAACAGCTCGCCAGGTCCCAAATACCATTCGTCTCCATTCACTCCTATCTAACGCGCTCACGCACGGTTGCTGGAAGTCCAAGCTCCTCACCCACAAAACCTCCTTTACCCCCTCCCTCCAACCTTTTCGAGGATGGCCCCTACCCCGCCTTCCTTCCCCTACAGATTTATATGCTTTCCATGTCATTCTACTTTGATCCATTCTCTCTAAATGACCAAACCACCTCAACAACCCCTCTTCAGCCCTCTAATACTTTTATTAACTCCACACTCCAAATTTTCTGCATAATATTTACACCACACATTGCCCTTAGACAGGACATCTCCACTGCCTCCAACCGCCTCCTTGCTGCAGCATTTACAACCCAAGCTTCACACCCATATAAGAGTGTTGGTACTACTATACTTTCATATACAGTGTATTCCCTTCTTTGCCTCTATAGATAATGCACCACTCGCCTTTTTTCCCTCATCAGTTCTATGATTAACCTCATCCTTCATAAATCCATCCGCCGACACATCAGCTCCCAAATATCTGAAAACATTCACTTCTTCCATACTCCTCATCATCGCCTTACTCTTTTTCTATGTTCACTTTCAACTTTCTACCTTTACACACACTCCCAAACTCGTCCACTAACCTTTGCAATTTTTCTTTAGAATCTCCCATAAGCTTTTTCTAAATCCATAAATGCAATAAAAACTTCCCTACCTTTATATTTATATTTTTATATTTCAACATGTTGATCGTCTTCCACTGACGCAGGGTGACCCAAAAAGAAAGAAAATCCCCAAAAAGAAAAATATTTTCATCATTCAACACTTTCACCTCACTCATACATAATCATTGTCTTTGCAAAGGCACTCAGATATGACAGTTTAGAAGTCCCTCCAAACTGCCAATATCCCAAATCCCTCCTTTAAGGAGGGGTTTGGGATATTGGCAGTTTGGAGGGATATGTTGTGTATCTTTATACGTATATGCTTCTAAACTGTTGTATTCTGAGCACCTCTGCAAAAATGGTGATTATGTATGAGTGAGGTGAAAGTGTTGAATGATGATGAAAGTATTTTCTTTTTGGGGATTTTCTTTCTTTTTGGGTTACCCTGCCTCGGTGGGAGATGGCCAACTTGTTAAAATAAATAAATAAATATTATATATATATATATATATATATATATATATATATATATATATATATATATATATATATATATATATATATATATATATATATATATATATATATATATATATATATATATATATATATATACATGTATATATATATATATATATATATATATATATATATATATATATATATATATATATATATATATATATATATACATGTATATATATATATATATATATATATATATATATATATATATATATATATATATATATATATATATATATATATATATATATATATGTATATATATATATATATATATATATATATATATATATATATATATATACATATATATATATATACATATATTTATAGGGGGTGTGTGGACCAGGTGTTTACAGTGAAACATATAAGTGAACAGTATTTAGATAAGGCTAAAGAGGTCTTTGTGGCATTTATGGATTTGGAAAAGGCGTATGACAGGGTGGATAGGGGGGCAATGTGGCAGATGTTGCAAGTGTAGGAGGTAGGTTACTGAAAGCAGTGAAGAGTTTTTACGAGGATAGTGAGGCTCAAGTTAGAGTATGTAGGAAAGAGGGAAATTTTTTCCCAGTAAAAGTAGGCCTTAGACAAGGATGTGTGATGTCACCGTGGTTGTTTAATATATTTATAGATGGGGTTGTAAGAGAAGTAAATGCGAGGGTCTTGGCAAGAGGCATGGAGTTAAAAGATAAAGAATCACACACAAAGTGGGAGTTGTCACAGCTGCTCTTTGCTGATGACACTGTGCTCTTGGGAGATTCTGAAGAGAAGCTGCAGAGATTGGTGGATGAATTTGGTAGGGTGTGCAAAAGAAGAAAATTAAAGGTGAATACAGGAAAGAGTAAGGTTATGAGGATAACAAAAAGATTAGGTGATGAAAGATTGAATATCAGATTGGAGGGAGAGAGTATGGAGGAGGTGAACGTATTCAGATATTTGGGAGTGGACGTGTCAGCGGATGGGTCTATGAAAGATGAGGTGAATCATAGAATTGATGAGGGAAAAAGAGTGAGTGGTGCACTTAGGAGTCTGTGGAGACAAAGAACTTTGTCCTTGGAGGCAAAGAGGGGAATGTATGAGAGTATAGTTTTACCAACGCTCTTATATGGGTGTGAAGCGTGGGTGATGAATGTTGCAGCGAGGAGAAGGCTGGAGGCAGTGGAGATGTCATGTCTGAGGGCAATGTGTGGTGTGAATATAATGCAGAGAATTCGTAGTTTGGAAGTTAGGAGGAGGTGCGGGATTACCAAAACTGTTGTCCAGAGGGCTGAGGAAGGGTTGTTGAGGTGGTTCGGACATGTAGAGAGAATGGAGCGAAACAGAATGACTTCAAGAGTGTATAAGTCTGTAGTGGAAGGAAGGCGGGGTAGGGGTCGGCCTAGAAAGGGTTGGAGGGAGGGGGTAAAGGAGGTTTTGTGTGCGAGGGGCTTGGACTTCCAGCAGGCATGCGTGAGCGTGTTTGATAGGAGTGAATGGAGACAAATGGTTTTTAATACTTGACGTGCTGTTGGAGTGTGAGCAAAGTAACATTTATGAAGGGATTCAGGGAAACCGGCAGGCCGGACTTGAGTCCTGGAGATGGGAAGTACAGTGCCTGCACTCTGAAGGAGGGGTGTTAATGTTGCAGTTTAAAAACTGTAGTGTAAAGCACCCTTCTGGCAAGACAGTGATGGAGTGAATGATGGTGAAAGTTTTTCTTTTTCGGGCCACCCTGCCTTGGTGGGAATCGGCCAGTGTGATAATAAAAAAAAAAAATAATATATATATATACATATATATATATATACTGTATATATATATATATATATATATATATATATATATATTATATATATGTTTATATATATATATATATATATATATATATATATATATAGTATATATATATATATATATATATATATATATATGTGTGTGTGTGTGTGTGTCGTGCCGAATATGTAAAACTGGTCAATTAGCAAGAACTCATTTAAAATTAAGTCCTTTCTAAAGTTTTCTCTTATACGTTTAAAGATATATTTTTTTCATTAATGTTAATGTAAAAATTTTTAATTTTGCTCCAAAAGAATCTTAGAAAACTTACCTAAGCTTATTATAACAAGAACAATTTATTTTAGCCTAACGCAAGTAAATATATTTTAGATCTGTTTACAATAATTTAATACTAAACAAACACAGTGAAATATATTTTTTTCTTTAGGTTCAGAATGATTTTGGCGAAATTATTGCATACACAAATTTTCACTTGTCCTATATGGCAAGATGAGCGTTGCTATATAAGCCAAGATCGCAAGTTCTGCCTATTCGGCACGACATATATATATATATATATATATATATATTTATATATATATTTATATTATATATATATATATATATATTTATATATATTTATATATATATTTATATTATATATTTATATATATATATATATATACAATTACTAAAAAAGAGAAGAAGAAAAACTTTATAAAACTGGGTTGCTTAAATGTGCGTGGATGTAGTGCGGATGACAAGAAACAGATGATTGCTGATGTTATGAATGAAAAGAAGTTGGATGTCCTGGCCCTAAGCGAAACAAAGCTGAAGGGGGTAGGAGAGTTTCAGTGGGGGGAAATAAATGGGATTAAATCTGGAGTATCTGAGAGAGTTAGAGCAAAGGAAGGGGTAGCAGTAATGTTAAATGATCAGTTATGGAAGGAGAAAAGAGAATATGAATGTGTAAATTCAAGAATTATGTGGATTAAAGTAAAGGTTGGATGCGAGAAGTGGGTCATAATAAGCGTGTATGCACCTGGAGAAGAGAGGAATGCAGAGGAGAGAGAGAGATTTTGGGAGATGTTAAGTGAATGTATAGGAGCCTTTGAACCAAGTGAGAGAGTAATTGTGGTAGGGGACTTGAATGCTAAAGTAGGAGAAACTTTTAGAGAGGGTGTGGTAGGTAAGTTTGGGGTGCCAGGTGTAAATGATAATGGGAGCCCTTTGATTGAACTTTGTATAGAAAGGGGTTTAGTTATAGGTAATACATATTTTAAGAAAAAGAGGATAAATAAGTATACACGATATGATGTAGGGCGAAATGACAGTAGTTTGTTGGATTATGTATTGGTAGATAAAAGACTGTTGAGTAGACTTCAGGATGTACATGTTTATAGAGGGGCCACAGATATATCAGATCACTTTCTAGTTGTAGCTACACTGAGAGTAAAAGGTAGATGGGATACAAGGAGAATAGAAGCATCAGGGAAGAGAGAGGTGAAGGTTTATAAACTAAAAGAGGAGGCAGTTAGGGTAAGATATAAACAGCTATTGGAGGATAGATGGGCTAATGAGAGCATAGGCAATGGGGTCGAAGAGGTATGGGGTAGGTTTAAAAATGTAGTGTTAGAGTGTTCAGCAGAAGTTTGTGGTTACAGGAAAGTGGGTGCAGGAGGGAAGAGGAGCGATTGGTGGAATGATGATGTAAAGAGAGTAGTAAGGGAGAAAAAGTTAGCATATGAGAAGTTTTTACAAAGTAGAAGTGATGCAAGGAGGGAAGAGTATATGGAGAAAAAGAGAGAAGTTAAGAGAGTGGTGAAGCAATGTAAAAAGAGAGCAAATGAGAGAGTGGGTGAGATGTTATCAACAAATTTTGTTGAAAATAAGAAAAAGTTTTGGAGTGAGATTAACAAGTTAAGAAAGCCTAGAGAACAAATGGATTTGTCAGTTAAAAATAGGAGAGGAGAGTTATTAAATGGAGAGTTAGAGGTATTGGGAAGATGGAAGGAATATTTTGAGGAATTGTTAAATGTTGATGAAGATAGGGAAGCTGTGATTTCGTGTATAGGGCAAGGAGGAATAACATCTTGTAGGAGTGAGGAAGAGCCAGTTGTGAGTGTGGGGGAAGTTCGTGAGGCAGTAGGTAAAATGAAAGGGGGTAAGGCAGCCGGGATTGATGGGATAAAGATAGAAATGTTAAAAGCAGGTGGGGATATAGTTTTGGAGTGGTTGGTGCAATTATTTAATAAATGTATGGAAGAGGGTAAGGTACCTAGGGATTGGCAGAGAGCATGCATAGTTCCTTTGTATAAAGGCAAAGGGGATAAAAGAGAGTGCAAAAATTATAGGGGGATAAGTCTGTTGAGTGTACCTGGTAAAGTGTATGGTAGAGTTATAATTGAAAGAATTAAGAGTAAGACGGAGAATAGGATAGCAGATGAACAAGGAGGCTTTAGGAAAGGTAGGGGGTGTGTGGACCAGGTGTTTACAGTGAAACATATAAGTGAACAGTATTTAGATAAGGCTAAAGAGGTCTTTGTGGCATTTATGGATTTGGAAAAGGCGTATGACAGGGTGGATAGGGGGGCAATGTGGCAGATGTTGCAAGTGTATGGTGTAGGAGGTAGGTTACTGAGGGCAGTGAAGAGTTTTTACGAGGATAGTGAGGCTCAAGTTAGAGTATGTAGGAAAGAGGGAAATTTTTTCCCAGTAAAAGTAGGCCTTAGACAAGGATGTGTGATGTCACCGTGGTTGTTTAATATATTTATAGATGGGGTTGTAAGAGAAGTAAATGCGAGGGTCTTGGCAAGAGGCGTGGAGTTAAAAGATAAAGAATCACACACAAAGTGGGAGTTGTCACAGCTGCTCTTTGCTGATGACACTGTGCTCTTGGGAGATTCTGAAGAGAAGTTGCAGAGATTGGTGGATGAATTTGGTAGGGTGTGCAAAAGAAGAAAATTAAAGGTGAATACAGGAAAGAGTAAGGTTATGAGGATAACAAAAAGATTAGGTGATGAAAGATTGAATATCAGATTGGAAGGAGAGAGTATGGAGGAGGTGAACGTATTCAGATATTTGGGAGTGGACGTGTCAGCGGATGGGTCTATGA